>NC_031987.2:33797992-33902992 GCF_001858045.2 Oreochromis niloticus | reverse complement strand
GATGGATTATGCAGAAAAATAGAATTGGGCTGAAAGGTCTGTTGCTTTATTACGTATTCAGGTTGTGTATCATATTTTTAAAAGGTAACTAAGTAACTAATTAATTTTGAAAATAAGTAATCAGTAAAGTACCAGGATTACTTTCTTGGAGAAGTAATCAGTAATTAGTAACTAATTACTTACTAACTTGACCAACCCTGGATATCACAGACACTCACATTCAACACTGTCAGTGATCATGCAGCGGTGTGTCTCTGACACAGATAACAATCACACGACCAATTCGAGGTTTAATACATGGAAACATATTTAGAAAAATAATGACCTGCCAGGAACGTCACCGTATGTTCTACGGCAGGGTCTCAAACTCTGGTCCTCGAGGGCCGCTGTCCTGAAACTTTTCCATGTGTCCCTGTTACAATTAGTAGGTCATTAGCAAGACTCTATAGAACTTGACTGTATGCTGAGGTGGCGACCCCTAACCCTACTAAAGTAAGTTTAAGTAAATGTAAGTGTTTGAAAAAATGTACTTCTTAATGTACTTTTATTGCACCATGTTCATTCACACATGAGCTGCTGTAACATGAATCAAATGGCTGAACTGCCACCTCAGCATGCAGTCAAGTTCTATAGAGTCTTGCTATTGACCTCCTAATTGTATTCAGGTGTAGAAATTTGCACGGAAAAGTTGCATGACACCGGCCCTCGAGGACCGGAGTTTGAGACCTCTGCTTTACACTAAATAGTTGTGAACAGTCCACACCCACTGAGGTAAACAATACTCTGGCAGCCTACACTTACCAGAGAAATGCCTCCCAAAGCATTTAAGGTAACTTCGGGTAAAAGTGAAAAATATTGTGAAATTTCTTTTTGATTGTTATATACACACACGTTATAAATGCAGGGCTCTAGACTAGACCGGTACGCCTAACTCTAAAAATTTAGGCGTACCGGCACAAAAGTTAGGCGCACTCAAATTTTTCAACCACATCGCTTAACACCGCAGTTTTACATGTGCACTTTCTTTGGGGTTAAGTCCATACAGACAATATTCATTTCTAAATTATTAACTAACAAACTTGTGCTTAAATTGCTTTGTCAATATTGTAGAAAATGTTAAACTTAATCATCATCTTGGCTCCTCTGACGACCTGTTTGCTGCTGCCTGCTGCTGAAAGGCAGTGGGGAGAGGGGACACTTGGGCAGTGCATTTATTGCAGCATATAATGTGTTTTCTGGATACACTGCTGTTTTTTCAGCATTCAAAGATTGATGGCACCGTGTCAGAGCTGGCTATGAATTTCAGACGGATCAGTCCTTAACACAAAAGTTATCAATAGTTCTTTTCATCTTTTCTTATTACCCACAGCTACATCCACTTCTGTCAGGCCTAGGCTGCTCACTAGGGCTGGGCATCATCACTGATTTCTATAATCCATTCGATTCCGTTTCTCAAAGTCCTGATTCGATTCAATTTAGCCTCAGACAGTCAGAAATATTATAATTCTGATCATTTATCAGCACTGATACATGTGAGACTTCATCAGAATTGTGAACATCACAGCAGATGCCTTTGTGTCAAAGTAACTGAGAATAAAACACAGAAAAACATGAAGGAGATTTTCCTGGTCTGGCGTTTTATAGCAGATAACCTTAAAAATATTCTGCAATATTCTGCAATTTTGCATAATTTTAAGAAGTTTACATTTCTTCAGTATTGAACAGCAGAAATTAGGCTTTCTTGTCCGAGGTCATTTAAGTGAAAAAAGAAAAAGAAAAGAAAAAGACAGCGGCCGACAGCGCTGTAAACAACGGTAGACTGGTGGGTAATAAGCCAATGAATAATGCAGAAAACAGATTTGAGACGGGAAACTGTTCTTGAAGTACAGAGAGAGAGAGAGAGAGAGAGAGAGAGAGAGAGCGAGCTGTGCATGAAGTGTGATTTTTATCGTGGTGGAAGCAAAACAGCAAAAGTCAGAGGGAATTCATGACGACATTGATCACATGTGAAGCTAGTTTGCTGCTTCTTTTGCTGCTGGCTCGGCGAATTTTGGTTGGAGAGACAAAACCTGCAGCTCAGAATCAGCACAAAAAGACGGAAACACAGCGCGGACCAGACGCATCAGAATCGCTGAGCTCTGACAGCGTGTCCGTGTTCGGGCCGTGGGGTGAGAAAGCCGAGAAAGACAAAGCTGATTCTGATGCGTCGGGTCTGTGTTTACGTCTTTGTGTGGAGTCCGTTAATGAATTGATATCGCTTTATTCAAGCTACTCACCTCTCTCTTCCACCTGCACTTTCAACTGGACCACGGCCAATCAGAGAGGTCCCGCCCCTGACTATCTCTGATTGGTTTAGTCCACGATAGGGACATAATGTGTGTCTGTTGTTGACCACACGGAGAGTTGCAGAGATTTTTTTTTTTTTTTTGTTACCCGAAAATATTTGGTCGCACCGGTGCGACCAAATATTTTTTTTCAGTCACACCACTGAAAAATTTGGTCACATTTGCGACCAAATTGGTCGCACTCCAGAGCCCTGAAATTACTAATTTATTGCCAAGTATTGATATTATTGAAATATGTCAAAAATAGTTTGCAAAAATGTTTTTATTCACAGACCACCAAATTCTCCCCGTAAATGTTTTTTATCAATTTCAACTTTAAGCACTGAGAGAGGGAGATCTCATTCATGAGAAAGAAACAGATAATTAAATGAAAATGTCTGAGTGCAGAGATTTTGGTGGAATCACCGACCTGCATCTGGTTAAGGCAGGCCTGGAGTTTCCGTTTTGCCCTCCACCTGGCTACCCTCAGTCTGGTCTTCTCTCGACGCTCCCGCACCTTCAACACAAAATCACCTTTATTTTTCAGGTTGACTTGATGCCTTTATAAATGAGGCACCTTTTTAACGTAAATATGCAGAAACCTTAAGTCCTCAACAATTTGAGGTGGACTGACCAGATCTGCCAGCAGCGGTTGAGGTAACGATTTCTCCAGTTCTCTGCGCTTTGTCATGTTTCGGCGACGAAGCTCACTCCTCCGCATTTTGTATTCTTCATAAAGGCTAAGGTCTTTAGCCCAGGGTCGCCCCACTTGGCGAGGTGGGACACCAGGTGGCAAGATGGCAGCTGACTGAGCTGCTGAATCTGAGAGTGCACACACAGAAAGTGCCCACTCTAAGTTCCAGTGGGGAGGCTATATTAAGCCTAGGTCACAGCGATAAACTTCCTTCATCACTTTGTTCTCGAGCTATAGCAAGCAAAAACTTGAGTGTCAGCATCACTCGGAAACCCAGCAGGGTGATGATAACATCCCAAAAGCCTTTTACAGCTGAGGGATAAAAGGTTTTAGGACAAGTCCCAGAACCTTTTTTTATCACATCTAGTAAAATTAGACTAGAAGCATAAATACATGATCGACAGCTATTCGCATCAACTCACGGGTGGTTCGTCCAGCTGAGCTCAAGGCTGTAGTATTTCTTTGGCTTCCTCGAGCACTTGGGCACTCTGTCACTGACTGTTGAGGCTGAACCCAGACATGAAAGCATTAATTCTATTCAATAGGTCTGCAATAATGGCGTTCCCCAAGAGTTTTCCCAAATGTCCTGTTGTTGAGCTTACAAACATTTGTTACATGTGGTTTACTGGTAATGCTAAAATGGCTTTAGTTGTGGATATGACATAAAGTAACATTGGCATGTGCCTGAGTAAAAGTGCATTTTGTAGTGTATACTGGGTTAAATGGTCAGAAACACAAAAAGAACTACAGTGGTGTGAAAAAGTGTTCGCCCCTTCCTGGTTTCCTTTTTTTTGAATGTTTGTCACAGTAAATGTTTCAGATCATCTTTTTCTTAAGGCAGCAAAACAGCCAGAGACCACCACACTACCGCCACCACAGGTTGCTGTTGGTGTCATGTTTCTGTTCTGAAATGCTGTGCTAGCTGCATGTAATGCCACTCAAACCGAACAAAAAGTTCAGCTTTTGTCTCGTCAGTCCACAGAGTATTTTCCCAAAAGTCCTGGGCATCATCAAGATGTTTTCTGGCAAATGTGAGATGAGCTTTTTTGTGTAGCAGAGGCTTTCTCCTTCAACTCTCCCATGGAAGCCATTTTTGCCCAGTCTCCTTCTTATTGTTGAATCATGAACTCTGACCTTAACTGAGACACGTGAAGCCTGTGGTTCTTTAATGTTCGGTAGGCCGGCCACACTCCTGGGAAGCTTCACCACATTTGTGTATAATGGCTCCCAGTGTGGTTCAAAAAATGCATTTGTAAACCTTTTCAGATGTCAGTGACTTTGTTTCTCAGGTGTTTGTTTAGATCTCGGCATGATGTGCTGCTTTTTGAGATGAAACATGTAGAGTCAGGAAGGGGGCAAACAGTTTTTAACACCACTTCATATAAATGCCAGTGCACTCGCTCAATGTTTGGTCCTTTGACGTTTCCTTATCTGTTTTGTTTGACCATCTTTCAACGTCATGAATTCCAGCAAAGCTGTGAACGAGAGTTTACTAAGAATCCTTTAAAAGACCTGGAGCTTATGCTCTTGAAAATTGTGCCCCACAACTGTAACCTCACCTCTGACTCTGGCTGATGACCCTGCTGTTCGTGGCAGTCAAGCAGTAGGGTGGCCATCATCTCTTGCTCTTCCTCTGGCTCCTCTTTTATATAGATCACCTCCTTCTCCTTTTCCTGGGCCTCCTGCTTCATCTAATTTTAAACAGAGACAAACAGGACTTTACAAGTTCATTAGCTCGGAAATTGAAAACAAAAGAGCCTATACTTTATTAAAATACCTACATAGGGCTTAATAAAACTGAACTGAAAAGAAAGTCTAAACATTTCTGCGTTAGCGTGTAAAATATACAGGAACTGTATTCATTTCAGATCACTTACACATGCATTCATTTCTATAGGGCATTGTCTTATACGATATAAACCTTGCCAGCAGGATGAGATCTCGAGCCCTGAGGCAAATATTTTCACTCTGTGCTATTACAATTTTCTGCTTCCACGCTTCCTGACAAGCTTCTGTGACTCCTGACAATATATCCCTCGTTTCCTTGTTACCTACCAGGATTTCCTTTAATACTACAAAAACAAGTTTTATCATTTTTTTTTTAAAGAAATGTAAATTTAAAAAAAAGAAAAGAAAAGAAAACATTGTGATATATCAAATCTGGAAAACCTGATTTGAATGAGTTGTTACCTCTGGAACAGAGAAGTGCAGCGTGGAGCTATCTGCATAGGTGGCGCCACCTGGAGACAGAGAGGGATCCCCTGACTCTTGCCCATCATCTAAAGTCGGAGCCTGGGCAGGAGAAGAGGCTATGGCACTATCCATGTCTTCTGTATTAGAGTGCAGAATGGCCCATTCATACTCATCCACTTGTTCAACTTTCTTACACTGAACGGGGTCTGAGCTAGGACAGAACAACACTGCACAAACAACATGTATTTAGTCTAACGTATCAGTGTAAGGCTACATTGTGTCATAACATACATTAAGCTCATTGGCTAAGGGTTTGCTACTCTCCTGGGTAGCAACACCCACCTTGAGGAAACTGCTGTGGTGATGTGGTGCTATATAAATAAAAAATGAAGTAATAGTAAAACTACGGTAATGTTCATCTAAAGATTTAGAGATGTTCTCAGTGATGAGGGAGAAAACATGTACGGACGCACTGTGTACCTGTACTGCTGTCCAGAGATTCTCCAGCCACATTCAGAGTGAGTGAAGCAGGAAGCAGCAGGTCAGACGAGTCAGTGTGGGCCACATTTGAAGGGCAGGACACTCTGACTTTTTGCCTGTTCATGCTGTTTGGTGAGGTGCATTCTGGGACTAGAAACATAAGAAAGAGTACAGTCAGCAGAGGAGCAACCAGGACTCAAGCATTTCATTGGTACGTACTGTTGCTGTTCCTCATCAACGCTCCCTCAGCAGTCCTGGTCTGAACTGAGAATGACGACAGGGTCTTGGTTGGGGAAACGCCAGATCTGCTTCTCTGTGTTCGTGGTAGGGTTGGTGGCTGAATCCAGACTAGGGTAGAAGCAGAGGCTCTCTGCTGCAGCTCCTCCTCCACTCCTTGCCTGTAGTACTTGAGCTTCAGCTCCGTGTAACGTAGCTTGGCTCGAATGTTGTCGTTCTCCTTCTCTTTTTGAGCCTTCTCACTCTGCAACGCCATCATGTCCCTCTTCATCTGCACCACTTGAGCCTTTAGCTCCTCAAATTTGACTCCGACCACTTTAAGCATCTCGGCCAGCACCGTCTCGACCGCTCCATTTACTGCTCGCTCGACTACGGTCCCCATCTGGCCTCGAATTAGTGACACAGCAATGCTGACATCCATTGAGAATGAGTTCTGACCTAGAAACTGCAGGAGATAATTTAGCTCAGGTGACAGTACACCTTACTCTGAAAAAATACTGTTAACACTCATAAAAGCCCTTGTGAGTGCAAGAGTCAATAAGACCCTGAACTCAAAGCTGGGTAATCAGAATCACAGACACGGGAAGCATGGACAAAACAAACAAACACCACTTTATCCTACCATAGGACAAAAATGCAAAAGGAGGTGCTGGATGTCTCAACCATGGACCAACTTTTAAAAAAATGTTTAGTTTCAGAGACTTTATGTCGACATATACTAGTGACTGTAGCATTAAAGACTACACGAGAACTAAATTGTACTTTACAGCAACTTGAATACGGTGACTATGAATGGGTTCGAAAGAAAACTGAACATTTGTACACTGTAATTGCCTTTTATTGACATAGACACCACACTGTCTATGAGAAACAACATCGAAAACAGTTTACACACAACTTGACAGGTTGGTAACATTAATGGCCGCTATAAAGACTATTTCTCTGTATCCAAAGCTCCTTTCATTGATAAAAGCGCTGTGCTGAATTAATTCTATTTAACGCCCAAATCAGATGGGAGACAAACACGCCACTTACCGTTTACTCTCGCTATTAGCCCAGTTATATGACCGTTCAGTTATCTTAGCTGCTAACAGAACTTATTCGAGTAAACAGCTAACTAGCTTAGGTTAACGTTAGATTTCTTAAATGGCTGTTAATGCTAAGTTCCAGTTAAAGCTTAACAGACAAACAGTGTAACAGAAGAAGGTTAAACTTGTAAGACCTGTCATGCTCTGAACATTTTTATGTGTAGCATAATTTTAGCAACAGAAGCGGATGCACTTTTGTTTCTGGCAAGTAGCATTATCGCCACCTAGTGGTATGGAGTGTGAATACCAATAGTAGTATTTGCAGCATTCAATAATTGTTGTCCCCAATGTGCTATAACCTTGCTATCAATGTTTTTTTCTACCTTTTTTCCTTTTATTCTTTTGGGGTTATATTTGCACTAACGTCATGGGCGATCGTGGCTCAAGCGTTGGGAGTTCGTCTTGTAATCGGAAGGTTGCCGGTTCGAGCCCCGGCTTGGACAGTCTCGGCCGTTGTGTCCTTGGGCAAGACAATTAAAGCGCTATATAAATACAGGCCATTTACCAATAATTAAAAACAGTCAAACGCAAACAATTGAGTTCAAGATGCTGCAAAATAACTTCTTAACAGTGAAGGTATGGGTTTTATTATCTATATATTATTTTCTGAAATCCAGTCTTTGTAAAATGACTACTCAGCTGTTGGGTTTCCAGTTGTCCTTGTCTATGTCCACAACGGAGTCTAATCAAAGCACATGAAACACTCTGACAACAGACTTTTTCAGCTTTCCTGCAGAGTTTCATCTGCAGTGGATTGCTCCTTTTATTCCTATATCTGTTAATCTTTTTACAGGAAACAAGGTGACCCAGTTCATTTACTGTATTATTGTGGGGTCTTTATCTCAGAACATAAAGCTCCTACAGGCAAATTGAATTGAATTAAATTAAGATCAGCAGCATACTTTGGAGACTGAGAGTCATTAAATATGTGAAAATGAACCAGCTCTGTAATGTGTTTGACATCATCATATAGGCCACCAAAACTAGTTACAGCAAGACTGCAAAAACTGAACTGTCAAAGATGTTGGCATTATTTCTAAGTGAACCAGCGGTCTAGTGCTTACAAAGCGAGAACTACAGAACTTATCATTGCAATGCAGATTATTGCAGTCAGGGAATAAAATTTATCTGGCTTTATTAAAAAAATAATAATAATAATTTGGTTACTTAATAGTTATAGGATTCACGCTGGTTGTCCGTGAGAATTAACCATTCTACTTTGTTGCCCTTTGTCTTAATAATAATAAAAGGAGTTGTTGCTACAAAAGTAATCTCAAAACTGGATTATAGATGGCAGACAGCTGGTGTCATAAGCCCCACCCTCTGTTCAAAGATGGTTGTTCACAGTGGACATAGATGGCATCTTCGAAAAAGTGACCTTTGTCCTTTAGATGCAGATGGACAGCCGAGTCTTGTCCTGTGGAGATCGCTCTTCTATGTTGTGCCATGCTTTTATGAACTGCCTGTTTGGTGTCTCCAATGTAGAGGTCTCAGCATTCCTCATAACACCGGACAGCATATACTATGTTTTTAAGTTTGTGTTTAGGAGTTTTGTGTTTGGGATGAACCAGTTTCTGTCTTAGTGTGTTGCTGGGTCTGAAATACACTGGGATGTTGTGCTTGCAGAAGACTCTCCTGAGTTTTTCCTGATAAACCGGCTACATAGCAGATAATAATGTTGGTGCGTTTTTCTTCTGTTTGTCTCCAGTTGGTGTCTGACCTTCTTTTCTGTGCATTTTTGCTGACTTGATGAACACCCAATTAAGATAACCACATGTTTTAAGAGCTTCCTTTACATGTGTGTGTTCCTTTTTTTCATCTTCAGGCTTAGAGGGAACATGTTCTGCCTGGTGTTGTAGGGTCCTGATTACTCCAAGTTTGTATTCCAGAGGGTGGTGGGAGACAAAGAGGAGGTACTGGTCCGTGTGTGTGGGCTTCTGGTAAACTTCAATGTTGAGGTTTCCATTCTCCTCAATGTGCACAGCACAGTCCAGAAATGGCAAACACTTATCCTTTGTGTCTTTCCTGGTGAACTTTATGTCTTTATCCACAGCGTTGATGTGAGCAGTGAGGGATTCCACTTCGTGGGTTTTGATTTTGACCCAGGTGTTGTCCACATATCTGTACCAGTGGCTAGACATTGCCCCTTTAAAAGAGCCAAGAGCCTTTCTTTCCACTTCCTCCATGTAAAGGTTGGCTACAATAGGTGACACTGGGGAGCCCATGGCACGTCCATTCTGGACCTTGTTGGTGATAGAATGAGGAGTGTTCCCCACAAGGGGCACTAGGATGGTATTGTTGTCACTGAGGAGTGTAGTAATTTTTGTGCGATAATCCATTGTGTTTAGAACAACAGCGCACCTTCCCTTGTAAGCTGGTAATATGGTCATGTTATGGTCTTTGCTCAGGGATGTAACAGCCTTCTTTTCTTGTATTGTGAGGTTAGACGGGGGAACTTCAAGAAACTTAAAGTCCAGATGCTTTTCTTTCCAAGCTCAGACTACAATGTCCTGGATGACTGAGAACCCTCACAGATGCTGAAGAGTTACCTCAATGGTATGTTGGCGTAATAGTCACAGTTTTGGTTCGGCTTTCATTTCGGACTTATTATATAACTAAGACTAGATTTTTTTTTTAAACGCCACCCTATGATTGTACAGTATTAAAATATTTGTTGGGAGGTTCCATTTGGTTGTTAGGACATTAGGAGCCCTGCGACAGACTGGAGCCCTGCGACAGACTGGCGACCTGTTCAGGGTGTACCCCACCTCTTGCCCTATGACAGCTGGGATAGGCTCCAGCACCCCCCGCGACCCTGAAAAAGGATAAGCGGAAGCGAATGGATGGATGGATGGACATTAGGTTAATCTTTTAGTACAGAAGTGTTTCTGCTCCTAAGAAAATAGGTGGATAGGTGGACAGATGGGTATTAAAATATAGGCAAAAAAATCATAGGTAAGTCTTGAGGACTAAGGGACATGGTTAACTGTCAGCAGGGGGATTAAAAATATTAATGAAACGTGAATATACGATATATTAGCAAAACAGCTGGTTGAACTTTGCACATTTGGTCAGCCAAGTGATTTCAAAGAGAAACAGTGGTGGTTCAGCCTGCAACTGATCCACATTTAAAAATTGGATTGGACATTCCTCTACATCATCAACGCTTTCTGTGTCAAAGGTGTTATTAAAAAAACTCTTCCACAAAAAGTCCAACTATTCCACATCACACATGTTGGCCAAGCAGGAGAAAACTTATCTGTTATGATGATAAATAACACAGGCATGTCTGTTTTGCCCTGTTTCCACATAAAGTGCGTCTTCTAACTGATTAGTCAAAAGCACAACCAGTGTTAGCTTACCTAGCTAATCTCCCATCATTCTCTCATCAAAAGAGTGGAGGTCTATCCACATTCCACAGGCTAGAAGCTTTATGACAGAACACTGTTTGATATGAAAAGAGAGATCACTTTCACTTTGGTACAGTTTAAAGTAGATATGAAAAGTAGACACCTATAAAGGCTAATTTACACCATGGAGCCCCACTCTAAAACAAAACTGTCATAGATTTAACACTGTTATTACGATGGATTTAAGAAGTGTTTAAATTTATAGTTTTTAGACACAACTTTGTTCCAGTACAGAATGTGGATCTCTCTAGACTGGCTGATTGGTGGTTGCAGTTAATAGACTAACATTAGTCTATGTTGCCAGCTGGCGACAGAACTAGTAACTCAGTGGAAAATATGGAAACTAAAACTAAAGAGCAGAACATTTTAAATGGCAACCTGTGATGACCCTAAAAGCCTGGAGGAAATGAAAACTCTGGCCATTTTGGCCAATACATAGGGAAAGACACTACAAGTCCAAACCAACTTCCAGTTATAGCCCCATTTCTGCTTCCAATGGTTGATTCTTCTCATCTTTTTGCTGTTGTTGGGGTTTTTTTTACAGTTCCCCAGCTGCTCACGCTGAAGAGCCAAAGCAGTTGGGGAGAGCTAACTTAAAATCAGATGAACTGATTATATTTGTGTATATTGTGGTTAGTCAAGGCATTTTATCACCACCAGCCTGCTGCATCCAAATAAGTAAAGATGGGGAAACTGGCAGGCAGGGTCAAAACTTCCCCACATGCAACGTTCTGTCACAATTTGCATTGGGCACGATAATTTGAGGCCTGAACAAAATTGTCTTGACAAACAACTTATTCACCTGCTTAGAATTCCCCTCGAACCTCTGGTTTTACCCATGGTTGGCACAGCACATAATGTCAATAATTTACCACCAGAACTCACCAGACAGTGCCAGCTCAGCTCATTCTGTCACCTAACCACTGTAAAGTGATCAGATTCTTTGTGTTCCAATCTACCCCCCATCCCAATTTTCTGTGGTTCTCATGGTTAGAAAAATCCCCACATAAACTGGGCAAAAAGGCACAATTATAGATGGAGTCACTTCTGTTTCTCACATTGCATGCAGCCTACCTCGCCACCTACTCGGTGCGCTGTTGAGCCACATGTAATAACTCGGATCTCACACTTACACCTGAATAGCAGGTTAATTGCTGAAAATAGAAACCTAAATGTGTTAAACGATGTGTTCTAATGCAATAAATAACAACAGCAGAAACATACTGTAGTGCTGATAATCATGCTTTATTAAGGAAATAATTGGAGGAAAGACTCAAGGAGGGTGCGAAAATAGTCAACACTACAACTCAAACTTCAATCAAACCCTTAAACTGCAGGGCGACATGTGGGACTTGTTGTTGAACGCAGCAGTAGGTGGTTTCATACATCTGCTTTGCCGCACCCACCTTGACTGACAGGAGAACTTCTAAAAACTAACACACAAACACACTGCATACCTCCAAGAGAGAGCTCTGTTTCTGCAAACAAGCACAGGAGGGACTCTTATTTAAAGTGATTGGCCAGGTTGGTGGTACAACTGAAAAGTCTCATCAGTGGTTGTTTGCCAGATGCAGAGCACAAAATATAAAAGAAACACTTGTGCTCAGGGAGTGCAGGCCGCTTGCACTCTGAGCACGTCAGTGAAATAGCAGTACGACAGAATCAGTCGGAGTGCGAGGTCCAGTCATCCTGCTTACATGAGGGTAAATGCAAACAGCATTCAGGATCTCACACTGCTTTCACAATGCTAATGCACTGCTCTCTAGAGCAGCATATTCATAGTTTTGTCTCTGATTGAGTTAACATCAACAGGGAGCCTCTCTACCTGTTGAGGCAATCTTAAGACTTCAACTTATCGTTGAGGCACAAAGTTTAGTTTCTTAGTTTAACAGAGTATTCGTTCCTGTTGGAACTTTCTCCTGTTAAACCATATACAGTTTCATTTTGTTTTAGTTAATATTATTGTCATAAATAACAATGCATACACTTCCCATAACCGGTAAATTCGGCTATATACATTATGTACATGTCACAGAATAATGGATCAAAAATCCTAAGTCACAGTTATCCAATATGGTACATTTTTATAACACCTTTAGACTTTAGTCTAGTTTGGCAAAAATTAATGTCAAGATAGGTACAAAAATAGTTCATATTTACAAGAACAGAAATCCAGATCTTTATCAAGTAGATTCTTTTGCTTGATTAAATAAAAACGCATGAGAAAAGGAAAAAGGGGAAGTTTTGAAGAGTTGTTTTTTTTTCTTACACCGATCGAATACTAATGTGAACAGTTGCTGTATCAGATCCCAGCTCATTTGACAGTTTGAGGGTGTAGCTTCCAGCATCCTCCTCCTTCACCCCAGTGATAATGAGCGTGGTCAAGTCCTCAGTGGTCTCAATATGGAAGCGTCCGGCAGCAGTCAACTCAATCGTTTTGCCGTCGTGCGACCACTCAATGTGTCTGGCATCACCAGAGAAGGCACAGGCGACTGTCAGGACTTTGCCAGGCTCAATGCTGATGTCCTCTGGCAGAGCTTCAATCCTTGGAGCAGAACCTGTAACCCATGATAAATGCACAGAACAAGAACCTTTTTTCATTTAGAGTAAGGCAGGCACACAATTTCACAACAAAAAAACATTATAACAAAAAAGCATGTTTTGGTAATTGAGCTTAATTCAGCATCTTTGTGAGGTTTCATTTCAAAAGAAGGATAATTGTGTTGCTGGTGGATGCGAGGAAGCTAAGTACAGCTTTACAGATTACCAAGAGTCTTATGATCTTACCAAGAGCTCTAAGTGATCCCTCCATGTGGGAGGCCATCTCCATGAGGCTACTGGAGCTCATGGCATATGCCTCAGATGACACGGAGGACATGCTGGACATGGACATGGTCTCAAACTTCATTTCAGCTGCCATGCTACTGAAGGAGCGGGAATCTGTCATGGATGACATCACTGCCTGCTGGGAAGTAGAAGAAAAGGCAGACGACTCCTCCATTGTATGGATTTCTTTCTTCATCATCACTGATGAACTCAAGGATGATGATGACTCCTTTTGACTCATCAATACTGATCCTGGCAGAAGTAATGATAATACACATGACATTGTCAAGAATGACTTCAATGTTAGGGCTCTGTTATAATTTCTTTAAAGTATGAAACTGGATCAGATTTTCTGGATAGCGAAAGAAATGCCTACCTTGAAGTCCCAGCTGCTGTTCACAATAAGCTGTAATCTTCTTGCGAATTGACTGAAACACTTGTCCAGTGAAGTTGAAAGAAGACTTGGATACTCCTCCTTCTGATTTCATCTCACAGGTGTACTCTCCCTGATCATTGTCTGTTAAATTATGGATCACAAGGCTGCAAGAACCCTCAGAATAGTGCATCTCAAGGTGACTGCTTTGTGAAAGCCTCCTCCCATTGACATACCAAACCACCTCTCTGACGGAGCTCTCACAAACACAGGACATCCTCACTGACCCCTCACAGGCTTCTGCTGTTAGCTGACTCGTGACCTTGGGGGGTTTTGGGATTGGGGATTTTACAGTGGGTGGAGATACAACTCTCTTGGGGGACATGGTGGGAGGAGGAGACTTCATTCTGGGTGGTGATTTGATCCCTTCAGGTTCAGGGGACTTCAGAGCCCTTGGTGATTTGATGCCTGTTGGTTCTGGGGACTTGATGCCTTTTGGTGTTTTGAGTCCAGGAGGTTCTGGGGACTTGACACCTCTTGGCATTTTGATTCCTGTAGGTTCTGGAGATTTGATACCCCGGGGTGATTTTACTTCCTCAGATTCCAGTGACTTTCCAGTCCCCAGGGTCTTAGTTGGCGGTGGTGACTTGAGTCGTAGCTCAGGAGATTTTAGACCTCGTGGTGACTTAGGTCCCTCAGGCTCAGGAGATTTGACACCTGGAGTCGGTGATTTTAAGCTCTGTGCAGGAGAAGGTGCAGTTGGTTCAGGAGACTTTATGCTCTTAGGAGACTTAATCCCCTCGGGTTCAGGAGACTTCACACTTGGTGTTGGTGACTTCACACTTGGAGCAGGAGATGTTGCACTTGGTTCCGGAGATTTTATACTTGAAGCTGGTGATGTAACTGAAGTCTCAATGGATTTGGTGCTAGGCTCTGGTGACTTCACACTGGGAACAGCAGAGGTTGTGGAGGGAACAGGGGACGTGACTGAAGGTGCAGATGACTTTACACTGGGAGTGGGTGACTTCACGGATGGCTCAGGGGGTTTGACTATTTTAACTTCCTGCTTGGGGGTTGGTCTATGGATGGTTAAAGTAAAATGAGCTTCCTGTCTGCCTGCTGAATTCTCTACCACTACTGTGTAACTGCCCTCATGGGAGGCTGTCACAGAGGAGATTTCCAAACTGGATTTATACTGAGTTGTGGTGACCTGAATGTGGTGGGATGAGACAATGGTTCTGCTCTCATGTATCCATGTCACAGTGGGTGCAGGCTCACCATCAATATCACAGGTAAATCTGACAGTCTCTCCCTCCTCAACTGTCACAGACTGAGGCTTAGTGAGGATTCTAGCTGGAAGAGAAAGTTTTGCCTTCTGGATAGAAACTTCCTCATCACCAGCAGTGGTAGATGATTTCAGTTTAGCTTCAGATGTGGTGTGTTTCCCACTCAGAGAAAATTTGTCAGATGAATAAGATGAACTAGATGACAGGTATTCAGCAGAAGCATACTTGATAGATGAGTCATACCTCTCAGCAGAGGAGTACCTTTCAGAGGAGGCGCCATATCTCTCATGTGTGAAAACCTCATGTGTTTCAGTTAACTTAGATTTGGTTTCTTCTACCTCAAAGTGGGTCTGTGAAGCATAGCCAGCTTTGAAGTGGGAGATGTGGTAGTGGTCTGTTCGAGTGACTTCAGGGACATATGTTTTGGGCGCTTCCTCATCCTTGCGGCGAGAAGAGAAAGTTGTGTAGCTACCACCTGACACCTCCAGGGTAGCATAGTCTGAAGCCTCTCCCTTAGAGTTGGAACATACACAGCGATACGTGCCACTATCTTCTTCCTGACAGTCCAGAATAGTGATGGACAAGACACCAGTCATGTTGGTAAAGATGAATTTCTCACTGGATTCAGAGATTGCAGTTCCATTGTGGAACCACGTGACCTCAGCCTCTGGTTTAGCTTGTACATTTAGGGTGAATTTTGTATCTTGACCAACTGGGATACGATGAGAACGCATCCTAACAGTGACACGCGGGGCATGGTCTAAACTGAAAGGTGTCTGACTGACCACCTGATACTTCCTTTCAGATTTCAGAGCAGCCTTTCTGGCCTCGTAACGGGACATGATATCAAAACGGGCAGACCGCTCAAACCTCGAAGAGGAGCGTGAAGATCTTTCAACTGACTTGATGGGGCTGGGGGAACGTGGTCGGGTCCTCTCTGGGGTAGGGGACCTCCTCCCCACAATCTCTCCCTCTACTTCCACAGGATGCCTAGCATGTGGTTGTCTTATCAGTTCTGAAACTGGACGCATTAGCTCAATGTAAGTGGGTGACAGTGACCTTCTCCTCCTCATATACTGAGAGATGGTACGTTTCTTCTTTGTCTCAGCAACCTCAACAGTCTCATGTCTACCTTCATGCCTTCTTTCCTCATGCTCCATGGCATGTCGCTCAATGTGTACAGGGCTGCCAGCAGGTGAGGCAGAAAAGCCAAGCTCCAGTTCATCCTCCAACATCATTCCTTCTTCTTCCTCTGTTATCCTCAGCTCCTCATCGCTAAGGTCTCCCAGAGATCTCCTCCTAGATCTGAACAACGCCTCTGACACAGGACTGGGAGAGCGGCGTGCAGGTCTGACGGTCTCCAGATCATCTAGAGTGAGTTTTGGAATACGCCATCTTGGCCTATACTGGTCAGTGATTCTAGGAAGGGGCATGACGTAGAACTGTTCCCATCTGGACAAACGAATACGTTTCTGTCTCTTCTGCACAATCCTCTCCATCCTCTCTGAAATCTCATATTGATCTTTTAGCTTTCTGTACCACTTCATATCTGACAGAGGTACAAACTGTTTGATACCTTTGTTCTCATCAAGAACTCTGGGATCATGAACCACAGGCTCAGGAATTTCATAGGGCATGAAGATCCTCCTCTCCTCCTCCAACTTCTTGGTCTCTGACTTCTCCTCTGTGATGTCAAACTCACCCTCAACATTCTTCGTGCTCACTGCTGGCTTGTAAATCTCTGCAGCATATTTGAGAGCTTCTTGAGCAGTGGGATTAAGAGGTACAAGCTCCTCAGTAGCAACGATTTTCTGAGCCATCTTGTTGGTCTTTTCAATTTGTTTCTGTATGTGCATGTATTTCTCTTCCTCACTCCTATATTCTCTCCTTGTATAGGTAAGGCGGTCCACCTTCAATGTTGCCTGACAGCTGGTGGTGCCAGCAGAGTTGGTTGCAGTAACTTTGTAAACACCAGAGTCCTCAAGTAGAGTCTCTCTAATGTGAAGGACATGAGAGTCAACGTCCTCCTGTATGACAACCACCTTGGGACCAAACTGTAGTGGATGACCATCCTTTTCCCATTTAAGAGTAGGAGGTGGTACACCTGAGACTCTGAGCTCAAAGTGGACACTCTGTCCCTCCATGCACTCAACATTAGCTAGCAGACGTTTGAACATGGGCCTCATAGTTTCTTCTGTCACAGGATGTGGTGCCACAGTGAGACGGGCCTTGCAGCTGTCTTCTCCAAACTTGTTGTGGGCCATAACAGTGTATTCAGCATCATCAGTCATGTCCAGGTTATGGATCATGAGCTGGTATAGACCCTTATCACTGGTGAAGGTGTACTTGCTGTCATTATCACCTGGCTTGATTTTTTCACCATTCTTAAGCCAAATTATGCAAGGCTCTGGATGCACAGTAACAGTAACACCAAAGCGCACATCTTCGCCAATGAAAGCGGTGCGGTTATAGAGAGGCAAAGTGAACTCTGGTGGTCTCTGCAGAAGCTTAGTCTTGTCAACTCTCCTCCTTAATTTCTTGATGGAGCGGCTAAGATAGTACTCTTTGATACTCCTCACTGTCTCGACAAAAAGCTCTCCATAAGCACTGTCTTCTCCATCATCACTCACCACTTTGCATCTGTACACACCATCATCACTTTCTTCAATGTCCTTTACGTAGATGCTGGCAAAGCCATTACTATAAGTAATCTCATACTTGTGGCTTGTGTGTAGCTGGCAGTTACCAAAGTACCATGACACCTGTGTACTTTTGTCATACTTGGCAATGCTACAAGTGAATCTTGCATAACCACCTTCTTCAGCTGAGGCATGCATGACTGGGCCAGCACGGAAGCCATGGCACTCAGTTCCAATCTTCACTTTACCAACAGCCAATCCCCTCTGGTTCTTGAAAGCACCACCATAGGCCACACGAGCTGCTGATACAATAGTATCAACCCTCTTTACCAGAGTCTGATAGTACCTTCTGTGTCTCAGTGTCCTGATAGCCTTGTTGCTAATATGCTCTATTTTCATCTTGAGCCATGGGTGCTCCAAAGCCTCATGGGCTGTCATACGAAGCTTCCTGTCCTTGACAAGAAGTCTGTCCACAAAGTCCATAGCCTCCAGGCTGATATCCTTAAATGCTTCACTGTCGAAGACATACTCACAGTTGATGATATTCTCAATCATCTTTGTGGTAGACTCTGCTGCAAATGGATTAAGGCCACTGAGTAGAACATAGGCCATAACACCAACGGACCACATATCTGTGGCCGTTGTGACCAAATCATGGCGGTGGACCTCTGGGGCGCAGTACTCCGGTGCTGAAAAGAGCATTCTGATGTTTTCTCCCGGCACCAGAAGCCTAGCCTGGCCCATCTCAATGATCTTTATGTTGGTACTTTTCCTTGTAGTGTACACAATGTTGTCTGGGCGGATATCAAAGTGGCCAAAGTTGTGGGAATGCAGGAACTTGAGAGCAGAGCAGACTTGTCTAAGGTACTTGACAATCTCCTGCTCTGTAAGCTCAAAGTTGCTGGTGCCAAGCCGCTCAAAGATGTCAACTCCAGAAATGAATTCAAAGATAAGGATGATCTCCTCCATGCTTTCAAAGTATTCATGCAGGTAGACAATATTCTTGTGCCTTCCCACATTAAGAGCTTCAATTTCCCTTAAAACTAACTCACGATCAGTTCCTTTGACTTTGATAAACTTGGCCATGTAGGTTTTCTTTGTGGCAATCTCAATACAACGGTGAACCACACCAAACTGGCAGTGAGCAAGCTCCTCAGAGATAATGTACTTTGAGGACAGCTCCTTCACCTTGTAGAAAAGAGCCTCCTCTTTAGTAATTTCTCTTGTTTCGTCCACTTCCTCATCATAGTTCCTAATTACAGACTTGTCTTCCTTTGTGGTGATAGGCTCAGTTGGTTCAGATGGTGGGCTCAGACCAAACTGGTTCTCGGCAATAACACGGAACTGGTATTTGGTCTTTCCAAATATGTTGATGATAGTGATACTACAGTCAGTAGTTTGTCCAGCACGAATCCACCTATCACTGGTGGTGGGGCACTTCTCTACAATGTAGCTAATAATGTTGCTTCCACCATCACTGACAGGGGGCTCCCAGACAAGAGTGATAGAATCTCTTGCAATTTCACTAACCACAAGGCCTTTTGGTGCTTCAGGAATGTCAGCCACATTCACCTCGATGGTTTGCTTGTCCATTCCAAATCTGTTCTTTGCAGTAATAATGTAGTAGCCAGTATCTTTCCTCTGGACTCCTTTCTGGAATACCAGGGATGTGAAAGACCTTGTGGTGATGACTTGGTGATAAGGAGAGTTGGAGAGGATCTCCTGACCTTTCTGCCAAGTGATTGTTGGCTCAGGTTTGCCAGAGATGGGGATCTTGATGGTGACGTGATCACCACGGACAGCATGGACTGCGCCCATTCCTTGGAGCTCTTGAGGCAGATGGATCTTAGCAGGAACTACAATAAAAATGACCAAAATCATGACTATTCTCATGAATGTGGGCTTTTTTTTTAAAATCAGGAATTGGAAAGAAGATATCATGCATTTATTGCATTCTAGGAAATATTTGGAAATTATGATATTACCTTCCACCTCCAAGTTGGCTGTGGTAGAGATGGATCCTGAGGAATTAGTTGCTCTGACTTGGTAAACTGTGGCATCATTCTCATCAGCAGAAGTGATGACAAGCTGATAGTAGCCTCCCTTGAATTCCAGCGCTTTGATCTTAGTTCCATCTGCCAGGACCTCCTTTCCACTACGGTACCATTTCACAACAGGCTTTGGATAGCCCAACACCTTGTTGGAGGAAAAAGAGACAAAATAAATAACTGGTGTCCACTGAACAATGATGTTATGATTGTACTTTTGACTTAAAAACTGAGAGATTTTAAAGGAATAAGCAATGTAGTTTTTAAAAAAGTACCTTAGTGACAAATGTGGCACTGGCATGGTATTTGACAGTCATGTCTCTGATCTCCTCCCTGAATGTGGGAGCGCGAGGAGCCTGGTCAGACTTGGGGATGATGGGTTCAGAAATCTCACTCCATTCACTCTCACCGCCCATGTTCTCACATTTGACACGGAACTCATACTCGAAGCCTTCAATCAAGCCTGTGACCTCATAGTTGGTCTCTGCAATCTTCTTGGTAGTTACTGACATCCACTTGTTCTGTTTCTTCTCACGTTTCTCCAGGTAGTAGCTTGTGATTTTAGCTCCACCATCGCTGCTTGGAGGCTTCCAACAGACAACACAAGAGTCCTTTGTGGAGCTGATAATGAAAGGCTGCTGTGGGATGCCAGGTTTTTCTGTGAAACAAATAGGAAAGTTACTGTAGTGCAGAAGTCCCATATTCTATGCAGTGGCAGATCTTGAAAACTAAATACGCTCCTTAAAAAATGAACACATTTAAGTTTCTAGATGGTACTCTATAACCTATGCAAACAGGAGACGGTCGAGTAGAAGCTGTGGTTGATTTGAGACAGAATAAGCCATCTGTGAAGAGGACACCAAAATAAAATATAAATAAACTTACCAAATGGACTCTTGATTATAACCACTGATGGGATCTCTAGAGGCTCGCTGACTCCATATTGATTCTGAGCTGAAACCCTGAAGTAGTAGCCAGCATTCTCTGTCAGATTGAGGACACGGCAGGTGGTTCCAGACAAAGAGGAGGACACCAGGTACCACTGTTCCCCTTCTTTGGCCTCCCGTTTCTCCACAATGTAGTTGGTAATCATTGATCCTCCATCATCCTTGGGAGCCTTCCAGCTGATGACAACTGAGCTCTTAAGCAGGGCTTCAACAATTAGGGGCCCCTCAGGCATGCATGGCTTGTCTAGAAACACACACACACACACACACACACACACACACACACACAGACATGCGCATATATATATGAAAGATTTGTAGACTGAAACTGAAAACTCATGGAAAGGGCTTTCATTTGTAACTTTGATTTTAAATTTATGGATAGATGGATGGATGGATGTGGAGCCCTTAAGCAATTTGTTTATAGTTTGATCTCACCTTGGATTTCTACACGAAGCACAGTGTCAATAGTTCCAAAGAAATTGCTGAGCTGCACCTTATAGCGGCCAGCGTTGGTCTTTCTCTGAACATTCCTCACCACGAGGTGGGTGTAGCTCTCTGTGTTTTCAATGATCACATTTTCAGATGGATTCAGAGGCTTCTTGCCATAGAACCACATGATCTGTGGGATAGGACGGCCAATGTATACGACATGAAGGCGGAGACTAGTGCCAGCCCCAGCAAAGTATTTTTCCTTCAGGGGAAAGCCAGGGTGAAACTGGGGAGCTGCCTGTAAACGCAGTTTACCACTGCTCTCGATCTCTCCAGCCTCATTGATTGCCCTGCAGGTGTACAGGCCCTCATCTTCCTGTTCATCTGTTAGAATGCTGAGGGAGTGGTTCCGACCATCTGAGCTCATTTTGTACTTGCGGCTCTGGGTCAGTTCCTTGCCAAAGCGGTACCACTTAATCTCAGGCAGAGGTCTGCCAATAATGCCACAGGTCAGAGTGCCAGACTCGCCAAGTTTGGTTGTTACATCTTGGATGTCTTCTGTCAAAGCTGGAGCCTCACCAACTGCAGAAAGACAGCAATGTTTAATCACACTAAATGTATTTAATTTTTACTTGTTGCTGTAATTTGAAAGGAATTACAGATAAATTGGTTGTCTTTCCCTTTAAACATTTTGACTTTAACATTAAATCTTGATCAAAATTTGGTTGTAAGATCTATTTTTCTGTTGTCAGTTAAGCAACATTTGTATTGAACTTGCCAGATATGTTATACATTGAATGTCAAATTCTACTGCAACTAGGTCATTTGTTTTGATAGACCTCAATCCTGCAACAGCTTACCACTCAATTTGGTCTTGATGCCCATAGGTGTGCGACGAGGTCGGCTGAGTCCAGTCTCGTTCTCAGCAAAGACTCTAAACTCATACTCAGTGGCTTCCATTAAGCCACCCATGGTGAACTGACGATCCTTTGAGCGCTCCTTGTTGCATTTTTTCCAGGCACTCTCTCCAGCCTGCCTGAACTCAATCCAGTAACCTAGGATCTCCTTGCCACCATCATGCTCAGGCCTGAGCCAGTGGATGGTGATACAGTCTTTAGTGACAGAGACAATGTCAATCTCTCCTGGTTGGCTAGGTTTGTCTACAGGAAACAGTAAGGAAAAGGGTTAATAATCTTGGATAAATTAATTCTAACATCAATTTAAGTATTTTAGAATGTATGAGAAGGGTTTCCCTTATCAGCACAGACTGATTTAGATTGATTGCAATGAGTTGGCAATATGTCTGCATTTATAAATTAGATAGCAGTTATTTGCAAAATTTCATCAGTATCTCTGAAAGTAATTGCAGTCAGTCTGAATTGGACTGTGACTGTTTGGACGTGGTGTCATCACCTACCAGGCAACCTGTGCAATCACCTTGCTGTCTAAAGCGGTGACACAGAGGTTGAGGGTGTTGCACGTTCAATCTCTGGGTGACTAGTCACCGTTACTACATGCAAATGGTTGACAAATGCCAGAAACTTAAAAATTAACAGTCACTAAGTAAAGGAAGAGTTGCAAGGAGGTTGTTGCCCTCTTTGTACTCTAGTGTGACTGAGCCATAACTCACCAAATGGATCTTTGCAGACTACAGATTCAGAAGCAGGACCAGGTTCACTCTGTCCAATGTCATTTTGAGCGACAACTCTGAACATGTACTCTGCATCAGGGATGAGACCAGTGACATTGAACATGGTGGTGGTGATGTGGGTCTTGTTGTGGCGGACCCACTTCTCTGTTGAAACCTCCCTTCTTTCAACATAATATCCAGTGACACGAGAGCCTCCATCGTCGCGGGGCCTGGCCCAGGAGAGAGAAACTGTGGACTTGGTAACATCCATGATCTCTGGTGGGTTGCTGGGAGGTTCAGGTGGGCCTGTGATAAAGGATGGTTTTACAAATTAAATTATCAGAGTTACAGTATGTTCAGAGTGTATGATTATCACAGCAATAGGTTTATTAAATACAAAATACAAAATTTTCCCAGTTCAACTGAGAAAGTTGGACTAATAACAAAAGTATCACTACTCACAAAGTGGAGTCTTTGGTGTGACAGACTCGTCAGATTTTAAAGCTCTGCTGACACCAAACTGATTCTCAGCAGCAACCCTGAAGTGGTACTCCACATTCTCCTTTAGGCCCTTCACCACTAGAGAGTTCCCAATTACTCGAGCATCCACTGTATACCAGGCAGCTTTGGGTACCTCCCGCCTTTCCACTATGTATCCCAGGATGTCTGTGCCACCGTCATCTGATGGTGGCCTCCAACTGACTCTTACTGATCGGGCCTGAATGTCGTCAAATTCCAGAGGCCCTTCTGGGGCATCAGGGCGACCAATCACTTTCACCTACAGAGAGGAGGTACAGAGAGTTTGTTTTTAAGGCTGTTATTAGATTTTATACAATATATGTTTTCATTTCATTAGCCATGCTTTAATAAAATCTTTCAGACACGCTCCTCACCTTGATATAAACAGCCTTCCTGCCACATTTGTTTTCCAGCACCAAGTCGTAGGTACCAGTGTCATCTTTATGCGCCTCTTTGATGACCAGCTCAGTGATGTCATCATGGGTAGCAATCATGGCCCGATGGGAGATGTCACGACCATCCTTGGTCCACTTGCATGTAGGGATGGGTTTACCCTTAATGGGTACAGACAGGTGGATGACCCCACCTTGTCTGACCACATAGCCCTCTTCATATTTAGGATCCAGCTCATAGTCAGGATAATCTGAAGAAGACAGAGGTTTGATTTTTTTTAACTAAAGCTAAAAATGCCAGGATGCTATATGCCATGCCACCAAAAAACTGAAGTAAAGGATTTATAAATATTTCTTTCTTTACCAAGCATCTCCTGGACTTTAACCACTCCAGGAATCTCAGCAGCTTCTCCACAACCACCAGCATTGCAGGCGATGATCCTAAATTTGTATTCAGCCCCCTGTGGCATGTGGGTGATGATGTACTCGCACATCTTCGTGGGAGTTGTGTTACACAGTGTCCATTCCAGCTGGTCTACCTTCTGCATTTCAATAAAGTAGCCAGTAATGACAGAACCACCCTCCTCTTCTGGTGGAAGCCAAGCTAGAGAAACAGATGTCCTGGTAGTGTCTGTGACTCTGGCCTGAACTGGAGGACCTGGAGGTTCTGTTTAATAACACAGAGAGAATAGGTAAAGATAGTGACCCCACAGTGGTATGGCTAATTTAAAACAGAAAAGCAGTACAACTGTTACAGTGATCTTTTGCGGGACATACCAATGGGGTCTAAAGCGATGGTAATGACAGAACTCTCGCTGGGTTTCCCAGCCCCTCTAGAGTTAATGGCTGTGATACGGTGTTCATACTCCAGGCCCTCAATCAGTCCGGAGGAACGGTACCTGGTCATAGTAACAGGGTTTTTGTTGATCCTCAACCACCTGTCAGAACGGGCCTCTTTACGTTCTATGATATAGCCCGCAATAGTGGAGCCACCATTGTCCTCAGGTGGTTTCCAGGTCAGGGTCATGCCCTCATGGGTGACATCAAGCACTTCTGGCCTGCTTGGGGGTCCAGGGATGGCTACATAGAAAAGAAAAACAATCAGAGATGAATTACAAACAAGACATAGTACCATATAGTTAAGTGAGAATAAACAATCCACAGTTTAATAGGATTTTTAAGTTTATATATCAAATCAGAACCTGTCTACCTGTAATTGTATACAGGGACCACCAATAACAGTGTGAAACTGAAACTGTAAAAAAATGCTACAGAAAGAAGTTGGACTAGTGGGCTTGAAAAGAACAAGAAGAAGGTTTTCAAAGCAACAGTGCAAGTTATCAAAGGCAGCATAATTCTCATTGAAAGTGCATATGAAGAACATTAAAGCTTTTTATGGAAAGAGAACTTACTCTTGGCGCTCTTGCATTCTACCACATCAGACTGCAGGAAGCCACCAATGCCAAAACGATTCATGGCTGCAACACGGAACACGTACTCAGTTCCTTCAGAGAGCCTAGTGAATTTAAAGCAAGGCCTTGTCACCGACTCGGAGACGGTGGTCCAGCCAGGCCGGTGGGCATCACGTTGCTCAACGACATATCCGCTGACATTGGCACCACCATCATTCTCTGGAGGTTGCCAACTAACCGTCACTGAAACACCGTCAACTTCCTCGATCTTTACTGGACCCACAGGAATACTCGGTTTGTCTGAACAGAAACAACAAGGCAGCTATTTAGGAAGACAGTTTTTGTCTTTTTTATTTCTTTGTCTTTTGATTTTTCTCTGAAGGAAAAATACACCTTACTAAATAAAAACTGAGAATATAAAACATTCAGTTTAGTAAAGAATGTCTGCTTACCCAGGATGATAACCTTGATAACTTCAGTTGCCATGCCTATGGTATTCTTCACCTCTAGTGTGTAGTCTCCTGTGTCAGAGATGGTCGTCTCACGGATGACGAGATGGGTATATTTGCTGTTGCTGTCAATCTTGATGCGGTCCAGGGTGTCCTTCAGCTTCACACCACCAAAGTACCACGAGCAGACTGGCTGTGGTCTGCCCCTTATTGGGATGTTGAGGTCAATGGGTTTGCCACGATGCACATGAACTATCTTCTGAGGGATACTTGTCACGTCAATCTTGGGCATAACTGCAGAAAACACAAAATATTTCATATGACTTATGTGGATCTTTTCACAGCTTAGTAAAAACAGAAATGATGTGATGATTTTTGTTTTGATATCTTACCCTTGATCTCTTGGATGATCACTGGAGTGACAATGTCAGTGGATTCACTGGCTCCCCTGCTGTTCGTGGCTCGGATTCTGAACAGATACTGGTCATTTTCTGTCAGAGACTGGATGGTGTGCTGGGACACTGAGGCCTTAACTGTCGCCACAGCACTCCATCTGTCGGAGCCTACTTTGCAGGCCTCAATAATGTAGCCTGTCAATCTGCTGCCACCATCATGCAAAGGCTTCTCCCAGTGCAGGGTGACAGAAGATTTGGAAACATCAACAATCTGAAGCTTCACAGGCACTGAGGGCACTTCACACACCAGCACAGCCTCCGCTGTCTCACAGGGCTCACCGACACCATAGATATTCTCTGGCAGGACTCTGAAAAAGTAGTACACACCTTCCTCCAGTCCAGTGATTCTGTACAGGGTTTTCCTACACTCAGTGGTAACAGTCTTATAGGACTTCATGTTGGCCTCACGCTTCTCTATAATATAGTTGCTGACATGAGCACCACCATCAATGCTTGGAACATCCCAGGTGATCACAACAGATTCCTTGGTGTAGTCTTTCACTTTCACTGAACCTGGAGGACCAGGAGTGTCTGACAAAGAGAGGCAAGTAAAAAGATCATATTTAGAAACTATATTACTTCACTAACTGTACATATTTGATATCCAAAATCTTTTAACAAACTCTGTGGAAACCTTGGTTGACATACCATAGACTTTAACAAGGATGGTGGCAGTCTTTTTTCCAGATGGGTTCTCTGCCTCTACAATGTATTTTCCAGAGTCGTAGCGATCAACCTTCTCTACTACCAGTGATGTGTACTTGTCAGTAGTCTCAATATAACCACGGCTCTGTAGTTCCACCCCCGTCTTTCTCCAGGCCACTACTGGCGTTGGTCGACCAGTGACAGACACAAACAGGCGCAGAGTACCTCCAGCACGGAGGCACACTGTTTTCTTTAGGTCATCAGCCAGCTCCAAGTCAGGTATTTCTGAGTGGATGGAGCATAGTTTACATAGAACATTAAAAAGTTCAGATATAGTTCAGATATTGATTTTTTTCAACAGAAATCTACACCTACTTACCAATTTTCTCAAGTGGTTCGACTTCAGCACTTGGTTCACTGAACTCTCCAGTCCCATTGCTGTTAATGGCAGCAACCCTGAATCTGTACTTCTTATTGGCAGCCAAACCACCAGCCACATAATCATTAGTCTTGAGGGCTTTGGCAGTGGCACGGTACCACTGCTCAGAACCCTCCTCTAGGATCTCCACAACGTAGCCGGTGACATCTGATCCACCATCATACATGGGCCTGGTCCAAGTCATGGTGATGCTGTGTTTTGTTGTGTCTGTGATGCGAGGCACTGATGGAGGAGCTGGGGTGTCTGTAGATGAAATGGAATTTTTGAAAATGTATTTTATCTAAACAAATATGTTGTAAAATATGTTTGGAGTGGTGCTTTCAGCGTTGGTATCACTTCCTCATCCTGTTGCAAAGCACAGTGTGTGTCACTTGATTAACAACAAACATAGTGACTTCATCTGCACTTGCAAATTATATTTGAAATAGTCAGTTATTGTATTCTTGTTCCTAGTTTTGGAGTTATGGAGTCGGCTGGCTTTACAAAAAAAACCCTCTAAAACTTTGGGACCAAAAACCAGAGCACCAGAGTTGCAGTCTGGGGAAAACGTAGTCTTCTTAGAAGAGATGGAATCTATCACATTTTGGAGCTTTTATTTCTTAAAATTTGGCTGAATATATTAACCCCCCCCCCCCAAAAAACATGACCCTTGATACTGTGGTTTGTTATAAACTTAGCAATAAAGCCTGTGATTCTGCATTTTGGGTCCTCAGTTTATTATGACAAAGCCAGGATTTAGAGTGTATCACAGTATAAATATATCACTAGTGAAGGTTATGGATGATCAAATGGCCTCTGTCAGTACTTATCTTGCTGTGCGACTACACCACAGGGTTCAATAGCACTGTGCTATGTGCATTAATGGGGAGTTTTCTTCGCACACAAAGGTTAATTATGAAGTTAAACCAAAGGCATGTCTTAAAGACATGAGACCTGAAATACCTCTAATTTACTACTTTCAGAGAAAACAGGGCTTGATGTACTCAGGCCTAAAACAACATAGTGGAGACATCAAAACATGGTGTCTAACCAGATACTTACCTTGGCCTCCAATAACACTGTGAAGAATCTTGGAGTCTTTTTTAATCATTATATGTCCACATTAACACAGTATGTTGGACTGCCTTCATTGCCTACTGTATTAAATCATTAGTAAATATTAAACTCTGCCTATCCTTTAGTTTGCCTTTTTCCGCCATCTTTCTCCTCTCTTTCCCCTTATTCCCAACTGATCGCGGGGATGGCTGCCCTTCCCCTGAACCTGGCTCTGATGGAGATTTCTTCCTGTTAAAAGTTTCATTCCCATTGTTGCCAAGTGCTTGCTATTAGTGGTTAGTATGATTGTTGGGCTTCTTTCTATCATTTTAGCATTTTTACCTTACAATATGTGAATTGGTGCTATATAAATAAAAGTGAACTGAATGGATCTGAAAAATATTAAATAATATCTCTTTTCTCTTGGCATTAAAAGGACAATATCTTGAGCTTTCTTTTTTTTTTAAGTAAAAATGTCTTACATGTGGGGTCTTTACAGAGGATGTATACTGAGGCGTCACTTGGCTGGCTGTATCCAGCAGAGTTGACTGCCGTAACTCTGAACTGGTACTCGCTTCCCTCCAGTAGGCCTGTGATCTTCAGACGGGTGTCATAGATGGTGTAGGTCTTATTCACTCGAGTCCACCTGGTCCAAACAACAAAACAACATCATGAAAGAGAAGGATAAGTATCTTCATTTAAGAAATGATGTCTCAACATCTTCAATGAATCCAGAATTTGTTCTGACCTGCTACTGTTCTTCTCTCGTTTTTCAACTATGTAGTTTTTGAGCTCGCTTCCTCCATCACTCTCAGGCTTCTGCCACTCGATGATAACATGCTCCTTACCCACTGCAGTGGCCTCTGGTGTGCCTGGCTGGGAGGGGATTGCTGTGGAAGAGTGGGAGCAGGTCAGAGTCACGCAAACAAATCTACATGATGTTTTCCCATTCATAAGATGTAATATAATCCTTAACACCTAAATCCAGAATTGAAATTGTAAGTAAGATTTGGAAAAATGCTGCAGCTTACTGTAAGCGTTTCTGGCGATGATGGGATCAGATTCCAAAGGAACTCCAGCCCCATACTTATTGACACCTCTAACCCTAAAGATGTACTCATTGTTCTTAATCAACCTAGTGCTGACACATGACAGGGTCTTGCACTCAGTCTCCATGACGACCCAGTTGAGGCGGCTGGTCTCACGACGTTCCACAATGTAATGGGTGACAGGATCTCCACCATCCTCCAGAGGTATCTTCCAAGACACTGTACATTTTTCCTCTGTGACTCTGCTGATTACAATCCTATCAGCTGGAGCTCCAGGAGTGTCTAAGAGACAGAAAACAACATTTCAATCAGAAAGTTCAAACTATTAAGACACACTAATTAATCAATGTCCTTTTGGCTACTCACCTAGAACTTTAACGCTGACAGCTGCCGTCTTAATTCCACTGGCATTCTTGACAGTTAGAATGTATCTACCTGTGTCGTATCTGTCACAGCTCTTGATCACAGCCATGGCTCTGGTGGCAGTGTAGGTCAGTGAATATTTTTCTCCAAGCTCTAAAATCTTGTCGCCCTTTGACCAGTACACTGTAGGCTCTGGTTTACCACCCACAGCACCGTCCAAGACAAGGTCAGAACCAGCAGTAACAGTGACAATCTCACCTATCAGTTTGCTGTCAAGTTCAGCTTTGGGAGGAGCTGCAAAATGTAAGGGATGATTAGTGTTACATTAAAAAATAACAACATATACCAGTATATTGAACCTCCCCCCTGAAAACAATCTTTGTTTTAGTCATTTTTATTGATATTCTGGCTGGTACACCAAGCAGGGGAGCTTTTTTTTTCTTTAAATTTACATTCATTCATAGTTTTTTATTGTTTCTAAAATTATAGGAAATGTAGATTAACTTATTTAAATACTATCAAGGTAAAAAAAACAAACCCAAACAAAACCCTTGAACTTACAATATTCATCCTTGCATGTGACTGGTCCAGTGGTCTCTGAAGGGACACTTTGAACACCAGCAGCATTCTTGGCAGCGACACGGTATTCATAGGTCTCTCCTTCACCTAGGTTTGTGATGGTGAAGTAGTTCTCTGTGATTGTGGTATAGTTGCACTTGAGCCAGCGGTTGTCATCCCACTCATCTGTGCTGTAGACTTTTCTCTCCACCACGTAACCAATGATCTTACTGCCACCATCATTGAAGGGCACCGTCCAGCACAATGACACAGAAGAGCGGGTGATGTCTGTCACCTCGGGTTTGCCAGGAGGATCTGGAGGGTAGAAATGATCATAAAACATTTATATTCACACAACGTCAGATATTGTTAAAATTTGTGTAGGTTCTCAGTCATTCAGGTCTGAGTAGTCCTAAGGGCTTGAGTTGAAAAAATGTTCTTGAAGATGTTTTATCTGTCATCCAAAAGTGTTCTCTAGCTTCAGAAGTTCAGAAAAAAGAAGTACAATTGACTTCAACTCAAACACTTAAGACTATGCTCTTAAAGTCTCCATTGTGCATCTTAGTTGGGCAATATCAACAGTAATAACAATACGTCTGTTTTTAGGACCTTAAGTGAAATTAAGTATTGACCATCTGTCATTTCATAATACATCTTCATAGTTAGGATGAATGTGAATGTGAATATTTTCTTACCAACAGGATTGAGTGCCACTACAGGTCTGGAGGCTTCGCTGGCTTTGCTGAGCCCAGCAAGGTTCATGGCATACACCCTGAACTGATACTCCAGCCCCTCAATCAGGTTCGAGACCTTGTATTGGCAATCCAGGCAGGGTAGCTTGTTCTCCCTTACCCACAGGATCGTGTTCCTCTCCTTTTTCTCAATCCAGTAGCCTGTCACCTTGCTGCCACCATCAGCATATGGAACATCCCATTTAATGCTAATGGCATTGGCAGATATAAATATCACATCTGGGCGAGTTGGAGGACTTGGTGGAACTATGAAAATCAAGTGGAGATGAGAATATGGTTTGTTTAGAAGAAATCCAAAGCATTAAAAAAACAAAACAAAACCAATGTTGGCACACACACATATAAAATCAGGATCACATATTTAAACTGTTGGACAGCACCTACCAAATGGATGCTCAATGACAACAGGGGCAGACTCAACGGACTTGCTGACTCCGAACTTGTTCTCAGCACAGACTCTAAATGTGTACTCCATGTATTTGGTGAGATGTGTCACTTTGATCGTGGTTCTCTTCACACTGGAGTTCACCACTTGCCAAGAAGCGGAGCCAGATTCCCGTTTTTCTACAATGTAGTTGCTGATGTCAGTACCACCATCATCAGCTGGCTCAGACCAAGATAGGGTGCAGGACTCTGAAGAGATTCCAGAAATTTCCACTGGTCCTGTGGGTGGACTTGGTCTGCCAACTATGACCACAGTGACTGTGAATGTCTTCACACCAGCAGCATTCTCCAGTGTCAGGTAGTACTTGCCGCTGTCGCTTCTCTTGCTGTCTTTCACTACCAAAATGGTTCTTTCCTTTGAGGTCTTAATGGAGACTCTGTCAGTCTCCTTAAGCTTCATCTCTTCCAGTTTCCAGGTAACTTTAGGTGCAGGTCTGCCACTGATAGGGACATCAATTGTGAAGGTGTTGGAAGTCTTGCAAGTGATGAGCTGGTTGGTGATGCTGCTGAGATCAGCAGTTGGTTCTATGCAAGGCTCCTTTATGACCACAGAGCTAAAGGTGCCCTGAGGTTCGCTAATTCCAGCATCATTCTTGGCTTTGACTCTAAAGTCATACTCTGTGTTCTCAATCAGACCCTCTACCACCATCTTCTGAGACTTAGTCTCTCCACTAACAACCCAGTGCTCAGTGCCCTTAGCCCTGAATTCAACAATATAGCCTCTAATGCGGCTGCCTCCATCATGCTCAGGTTTTAGCCATACCAGTGAGGCTGTGGAATTGGTTGTGTCAACAACATCCAATCTCTTGGGTGGCGCAGGTTCTTCTGTGGCAATTATAGGCTCAGTCATCTCTTTTGGTTCTCCCTGGCCATAATGGTTAACGGCAATCACTCTGAACAAATATGGTACACCAATTTCCAGACCAGTTACTCTGATCATCTGCCGTGAGCACTTGGTGCTGACTTCTTGCCAGGCAAGGCGGCTTGCTTCACGCTTATCCACAATGTAGTGGTGGATTCGGGATCCACCGTCATTGGCAGGAGCATCCCACATCACTGTCAAGGCTCCGCGAGTAATATCTTTGAAGGTTATGGCTCCTGGAGGTCCAGGAGTATCCAGTACTTTAACAGTGAATGTGATGGATTTGCGCCCACTGTTGTTCTCCAGGGACAGGGTGTATTTGCCTGCCTCATACCTGGTGCAGTTCTCTATGGTCAGAGTGGAAAATGAATCTGTGGTGTTGATATCAGCCATTATCGGAAGCTCACTGTCTAATTTAGACCACGTGGCTAGAGGAGCTGGCTTTCCTCTGAAAGCAATATGTAGGGTTACAGTGCCTCCATTCTTCACAATATGAGTTTGCTTGAAGTCAGGACCAAGATCAATTTCAGGAGATGTAAGTCTGTCCAAAGACTGAACAGGGTTTGGCATCACTGATGCTTCGCCCTCTCCTGATCCATTTACAGCACTGACTCTGAACTTGTAGAGTTCTCCAGGTACTAGACCTGTGACAGTATACCTGGTGTGAATACAAATCTGTCTGTTGACTCTGTGCCACTCCTCCAGACTGGCCTTACACATATCTATATTGTAGCCAATTATTTCCATGCCACCATCAAAGACTGGCTTGGTCCATTCCAGAGTGACAGAGGACTTAGTGGAGTCAATGACCTGATGAACAAAAAGCATAGTTACAATTTTTTTTAATGCGTTTTGTTTCTATAATCTAATATTGAGTCAAACTCAGCGTTCTTCACTACAAAGCTGCACCTGTTTTGTATCCAAATTGCCTCTTTTTATATGTTTGCCATTCTGTAAAATTAAATAGTAAAACCAAAAAGAATACATCTTATATGATTGGCCTGTAAATTTCAAGACCAGTTTAGGAAATTGGTTTTTACTTAAAAGATCCTCCATGTATAATTCAATGAGTGTTAATACAAGATCTACCTTGATTACAGTGGGAGCACTGGGAGCACTCGTTGGTTCTCTGCATCTGAAGAGCCTGGAGGTGCTGCTGGCTGGTCCGACACCAGCACCATTTTCAGCCATAACACGGAACTCATACTCATTGCCCTCAGTAAGTTTGGTCACACGGTGCCTTAACTCTGTAATGGGCCTCTTGGAGGAGACCTTAACCCAGCGCAAGCTCTTCTTCTCTCTCCTCTCTAGGATGTAGTATTTAATCTCATTGCCTCCATCTGACCGTGGCCTGGTCCAACACAGCGTTATGCTGTCTCCAGTAATATGGGTGGCATCTGGTGTACCAGGGGCATCAGGAACAGCTGAGTAACAGAACAAAAAATAAATTTTTTTTAAAGTAATATCTTTGAATGGTGGAAAGCATTTCTTCCATTAGTGCTTATGTTCAATAGAAAATTCAGATTACTTTTAAGAGTTTCCCAACAAGTCAAACAGACAGCACTGAGTAACTTTACTTACTGTACTGCATCTTCGCAATTATAGGATCAGAGTCCAGTGGTTTACCGACACCAAACTTGTTGACAGCAGAGATTCTGAACTGGTACTCATTGCCTTTGATGAGGTTGGTGGCATTATAAGAGCAAGCTTCACACTTGGAGGTGACCAAGGCCCAAGTGATCCTGGATGTCTCCCTTTTCTCCACCACATAGTGAGTAATGGCAGCACAGCCATCGTTCTCTGGTGGGCTCCACCACACAGTGCACTTCTCAGCTGTGATGCCTGTGAAACGGATTGGGCCCTCGACGGGTCCAGGGGTATCTGCAAGGAAAAAGTTGATTGAGGAGACTTGTTACGGTAAAAAACATTTGTATCACTTGTGTCAACAGAAACGGATTTGTCTAAAACAGTGTTTTTTAACAGATATTATAACAAATTGCACACATTTACAAACCTTGGACTCTAACGTTAACATCAGCTTTCTTGGTTCCAGAGCTATTTTTGGCCTCTACAGTGTAAATTCCACGGTGGTTCCTGTTAGAATCGCGAATAAACAGACTACTGGTGCCAATGCCAGTATTAATCTCAATGTCAATCATAGTCCTCTTGTCGATCTCTTTACCATCCTTGTACCAAAGAACCTGTGGGACTGGACGTCCGGTGATTTTGCAGCTGAGACTGACATTATCTCCAGCCCTCAGGGTGAGCACCTGGTCTGGAGACCACTCAATCTCAGGAACAACTGGAGATGCAGACAAAAAGATTATGAATCAGCATCAAGTAAGATGTGATTAATTAAAAAACAAGCAACAATTTGCGTTCTTCTAACATGTTTTTTATATTAAAAATACTTACTGCTCTCATCCTTGGTCATTATGTATCCAGAGGAGTTGGATGGTGGGCTGACTGTGCCAACAGCATTCCTGGCAATCACTCTGAACTCAAATCTGTCTCCAGGTGAGAGACCAGTTACAGTGAACTGGGTCTCACTGATATCAGTGAAGTTGCACCGTAGCCATTTGCCTCTGCCTTGACGCCTCTCCACACTATAGGCTACAATTTTGCTTCCACCATCCCTCTTGGGAATGTCCCATTGGAGGGTGACTGAGTCTCTGGTTACATCAATGCAGACTGGGGTACCGGGTGGATCTAATTGAGGCAAGAAAGCAATTAATCCATAATAATTTAGATGTAAAGAGTAAATAAATAGGACAAAATGAAAGAATCATAATATCTAAACTCTGTAAATACAAAACAACTCCTAAATACAGACCGATGTACTGAGCAACATCTACTTACCAACAGGGGAGATAGCGAGCGCATGTTTGCTCTGTTCACTGCAAGGGCTGAGTCCGGCATTGTTCTCTGCATAGACTCTAAAGGAGTACTCCAGACCCTCCACAAGACCAATTATCCTGTACTCTCTGTTGGAGATGGTTGTGGAATTCACTTTCTGCCATAAGAGGCTGTTCCTGTCCTTCTTCTCGACATGATAACCTAAGACTGGGGAACCCCCGTCAAAATCTGGGGCATCCCACTTTATTGACATACCATCACTGGTGATGTTGTAGGCAACTGGTTTTCCTGGAGGACCTGGAGGTTTGTACTGGTGCTGGGCAACAACATCTGAAGAGATGAGTGGCTCACTGACCCCATACTTATTCTCTGCATGGACTCTGAACTGGTACTGAGTTCCTTTGACCAGGTTAGGAATTTTAAAGGTAGTCCTGACAACACTGGAGCAGACCATCTTCCAGTTGGCCTGGGAGGTTTCACGTTTCTCCACACTGTAGCAGGTGATCTCGCCACCTCCATCTTCCTTCGGCTCATCCCAGGAGATAATAATAGTCTGAGCTTTTATCTCGTCAAAACGGATGGGGCCGGTAGGGACTGAAGGGGGTCCCAGAGTGATCACATTGATGTCAAAGTAGTTCTTAATGACTCTGTTATCCAGAACCAAGGTGTATTGTCCAGCATGTTCTTTCTTAACCCCTCTGACTGTAACTGAAGTCTTGTTGTCAGTGGTCCTAAAGCGAATCTTCTCACTTTCCTTCAGTGGGAAATTATCCTTTAGCCAGCTGATTGTAGGTCTTGGTTTTCCCTTGAATGGTAACTCAATATGGATGTTTTGACCTATACGAACAGCAAGCTCTCCATTGGGATAATCATTCAGGTTGGCTTCAGGTGGAATGATGAGGTCCATCACTGTGATCGGACCAATTTGGGAGAAGTCACTGTTGCCTTTCTCATTCTTTGCAAACACTCTAAAATCCAGGATAGTATTTTCCTTGAGTCCCGTCACTTCACAGCTGCACCGCTTGCATTTAGCAGCTAAAGTCCATTTGACTTCATCCTGGGCTCTCTTCTCAATTATGTAGTCAGTGATGTGGCTGCCACCATCGTGGTCAGGTCTGCTCCACTGAAGGGTGACAGAGTTCTTTGTGGAGTCCACCATTATTAGGTCTTTAACAGCTCCTGGAGTTTCAGTTGCTCGGACAGCATCAGTGGTTTCACAAGGGTCACCCACACCAAACTCATTTTGAGCAGACACACGGAAGAAGTAAGCTATATCTTCCTCCAGCCCTGACACCTTGTAACTTGTATTTAAACACTCATCAGTAATCACTTGATAAGCTTTCATAGTGGAGGCCTTCTTTTCGACAATGTAATTAGTCACAGGGGAGCCACCATCTATGAGCGGAGGCTCCCAGCTTAGTGTCAGCTTTCCTCTTGTGACATTCTTTATCATCAGTTTCTGGCAGGTGGATGGACTGTCCAGAACTTTAAGGGAAACAGTAACTATCTTAGGTTCTCCAACACCATTCTCAATTTCCAGCACATACTTTCCACAGTCATCACGGGTGACCTTGGGGATGAGGAGTGTGGTGGCTCTTTCAGTGCTTGTGATTGTGTAGCGGTTATCACCAGCCATGTTACGGTCACCACGGCGCCAGGTGACATTTGGTGTAGGACGACCCTTTAGGGGGATAAAGACTTCCACATCACGGCCAGCCTTTGCTGTGTATTGAGTTGTCATAGCAACATCTAAGTCCAGATCAGCCTCCTCTGTTGGATACAAATGTCATATAAAGATGGAAAAGAACATTAATTCTGATTTAATTATTGATTCGTCTCAAGACTAATATCTTGTACTATAAAGGGAACTATATCAATACGAACCTAAAATATCTTTGGCTTGCACAGGCTGGTACATTTTGATGTCTTCTCCTTTGCCTTTACAGTTGACAGCAGATACTCTGAAGAAGTAGTAGATGCCAGGTTTGAGGTGGGACACCACATACTCACATGTCTTGACTTGTGGGTTGGAAATCACCCATTCTTTGTCCTCTGTATTCATCTGCTCTAAAATATAGTGTGTAATTTCGCTGCCACCATCATAGACGGGCTTCTCCCATCCAAGTGTGATAGATGTCTTTGTGGAATCAATCACACGCAGTTTAGTGGGTTCACCTGGTAGATCTGGAGAAAAAAAAAGGAAAATGTAAACAATAAAGGAATTCCTCAAATGCTGACGAGATGAGGATAACTGCAAATTAAAGTCACATACCTATTGGGTCATAGGCTTTATAGAGCTCAGAAGGTTCAGAGTAGTTTCCTGCTCCAGCCTTGTTGACAGCACACACTCTGTACTGGTACTCATTGTTCTCCACCAGGTTAGCCACCTTCTGCCTGGTGTCTCTGATAGTGCCCTTCACCACCTGGATAAAAAAAATGGATATATTAAAGCTAACATCTCCTATTCATTGGTAGATTTTCTTTATGCTTGAACTTTTTAGATTTGGGGCAGCAAACAAACCTTGAACCATTGCAGACTCCTCTTCTCCCTTTTCTCTAGATAGTAGCCATCAATATCACTGCCTCCATCCAACGCTGGTCTTTCCCAGATTACTGTCATGGTAGACTTAGTGATCATAGTAACTTTAGGCTTAGATGGCTCGCTGGGAGGTACTGTGCAAAATAAAAATGATAAGGTTAAAGCTTTTAAGTTTACCTTTGTAATTTACCACTGTCTATAATGAAAGTTGATATAATTTCAAACACAAGAGCAAGAGAGAGAGAGAGAGAGAGAGGGAGATATATGTGACTGATGAGGTGACTTTATTCTATTTGCTTACCAAATGCATTCTTGGCAATAATGGGCTCAGACTCCAGTGGCTCTCCAATGCCATACTTGTTGACTCCACGGACTCTAAAGATGTACTCATTGCCCTTTATGAGTCTGGGCACATTCACAATGCAGTCAACCAGTTTCTCTGAGACAATCGACCACATTACCCTGCTGGTCTCCCGCTTTTCTACAATGTAATGTGTTACCATGGCACCACCTTCATCAGCAGGTGGGGACCACATGATGGTGATGTTGTCAGCTGTCACCTTCTTAAACTGAATTTCTCCAGCAGGTGGGCCTGGCTTATCTGATTAGACAAGGAAAACATTTGACTCAGGGTGTATACTGCATATATGATACATGTTATACAATGAAAAATAAATATTAAATAAATACCTTGAATGAGCAGCCTGACAATGGCACATGACGATCCGAGGGAGTTCTTCACCTTGACTTCATAGGTTCCAGAGTTAAGACGAGTTGTTTCCTTCAGGAACACACTTGTGGACTCGAAAGTGTGTTTAAAAGAAAGCTGAGAAGTAGGCTCAAGCTCTCTGCCATCTTTAAACCACTCAATACTGGGAGCAGGTTTGGCTCTTATATTAAATTTGAGTTCCACATTAGAGCCAGCCTTGTGCTTGACCTCATTAAGATACTCCTGAGGTATTTCAATCTCTGGGGCACCTGGACCAGAGATGGTAAGACAAGTCAGGATGTAGAATATGTAGGGTGTGGAATAAATATCTTAGAATACAAGACAATGCATAATTGCAGAAAAAAATACACAAATATAATCCAACATGAAAAGACCTACCATAAGTGTCCACACATGTGGCTGGTCCCACAGTGATAGACGGGTTGCTCACTGAACCAACTGCATTCTTTGCCATAACTCGGAACTCATACGTTTCATCCTGGGTGAGGCCAGTAACAATGAAGCGGGTGTCTGTGATATTGGTGAGGTTAGCTTTAGACCATTTGGAGCTAACACCCTCTCTCTTCTCAATCATGTAACCAGTTATTGGGGATCCACCATCATATTCAGGCTTCTGCCAGGCCAGACTAATGGAGTTCTTAGTGATGTCAGTTATGCGCAAGTATAGGGGTGGCTCTATAAGAAGATACAGTGAGAATGATTGTAATAAATATTGCTGAAAATCTTAAGTCAAAGAATTCTTCGTGCATTTTATCGACTACAAACTCACCACAGGCATCAATAGCCAATACAGCATCAGAAACCTTGCTGAAGGCACTAATTCCAGCAGAGTTCTCTGCTGCTACCTTGAACTCATAAATAAGTCCAGCATTTATGTTGGTGACTTTAAAGTGTGTGGCACGGATCACTGTTTTGTTGACTCTCTGCCAAAGGATGCTGTTTTTGTCTTTCATTTGGAGATGGTAACCAAACACATGGCTGCCTCCATCTGACTTTGGCTCCTTCCATGCAACAGTAATGCTTTCCCTGGTTACAGCAGTAATTTCTGGAGTTGATGGTGCATCTGGTATAGCTGGAGGATAAGATGCAGAGATTGAGAATTTTGGCATGCTCACATAGTGAAGGTGTAAAGAATGAGTAGCAAAAATATCATGTTTATGTATAATAATAAGAAAAGCAAAAACTGCTTACTGTAAGGAAGACTGACAGTGACAGCTGGTGAGTCAATATGTTCACTGATTCCATATCTGTTCTCTGCCCTAATTCTGAATTGGTACTCCAGGCCAGTGGTCAGCTTCATAATTTTCATGGTGCAGCGGGCCACAGCGGAAGACACGTCCATCCAGTTGGCTGTAGTTGTCTCTCGCTTCTGGATGATGTAATTGGTGATGGGACTGCCACCATCATATGCTGGTGGGAGCCACTTTAAGCTCACACTGTCTTCTGTGACATCATACAGCTCCACTGGTCCAAGTGGGACACTGGGGCGGTCAAGAACCACTATATTTACAAAGGACTTGGTGGTTCCACTGGAGTTGGAGGCAATGATATCATAGCGGCCTGAGTCTCCTGCAATGCTCTCACGCAGAGTAATCTTGATGCTGTCAGGAGTGACTTCTGAGTTAAACCTCATTGTTGATTTGAGCAGCACATTATCCTTGGACAGAGTCACTTTAGGTAAAGGCCGGCCTGTCAATGGAATCTCACATTTTAGGGTAGATCCAGCTCTAACATATACTGTGTTGTGGGGGAAGTCCTTCATGTTGATCTCAGGAGATTCTAGAACAGAAAAGTACCAAAAAGAGTTACAACAGGAGAAATTAGGTGTAGTCTCTACTAATTGCATGGCATGTTCTGATTATTATAACAAGCTTGTAGTTTACCAAGCTGGTCTTTGACTACTACAGGAGTAGTCATTTCCTTAGCATCACTGAATCCAGCATAGTTCTCAGCTCTGACTCTGAAGAAGTACTCCGCATTCTCCCTCAGACCAGACACTGTGAAGTGGATGGACTTTGTTGTACCACATTTAACCCACTTCTCTTGTCCATTCTCCAGTGCTTCTACTAGGTAGCTAGTAATTCTGCTGCCTCCATCGTGTTCTGGCTTGGCCCAGGCCAAGGACACACTTTCCTTGGTTACATCCGTTACACCCAGTTTTGGTGGTGGACTTGGTTTTTCTGGAGAAAGAAAATATATTGCCTTTCAATTACAACAAATTTTGACATATATTTTCTATAAAAATTTAAAAAATACCAACTCAGGATTTAATACCTGTGATCTTGGTCCCCTCTTTGGTCTCAGCAGGAACACCAATACCATATTCATTCTCGCCTGTCACTCTGAAGTAGTAGACTCCTCCCTCCTGCAGGTCTGCCACCTTGTATGTCAGTCTGTGGCATGTGTCAGTCAATCTAGTCCAGCCTTTCTTGCTAGCCTCACGGTAATCAATAAGGTAATTCTTGACTGGTCCTCCTCCTTCAATCTCAGGAGTATCCCAGGTTATAGTAGCAGAGGTCTTTGTGACTTCCTTGACCTCTATATGACTAGGAGGCCCAGGTGAGTCCAAAACTCGGACAGTGAGCGTCAAGGAGGAGGTACCAGCTATATTGGATAGAGTGACAGTGTATTTTCCAGAGTCATTCCGAGTTGCTTTTTCTAAGGTGATGGAAGTAAAGGTATCTGTGGTGTCAATTACAGCACGAACTCTAAGGTCTACATCAGCCTTAGCCCAAGTAACACTAGGGATGGGTTTGCCTTTGAAAGGAACTTTCATTGTGAAAGAGCTTCCATCCTTTACAATAAGAGTCTTTCTCATTTCATTGCTAACATCAAAGGTTGGCTCCTCCTCTCTTTCTTTGGCAACTTGTTTGTCTGACTCAGGACTGGGCTCACTCACTCCAATCTTGTTAATGGATTTGACAACAAACACATATTCAGCTCCAGGCGACAATCCCACCACTGTAAATTCTGTGTTTTTGGTGTTCTGTACTCCAACAATCCATTCATCATCTAATGTCCTCCTGTATTCTACTCTGTAACCAGTCACAGGTGCTCCACCATCAAAAAGTGGCTTATTCCATGACAGGGTGACTGTAGTCTTTGTGGAGTCAATTATCCTAGGCTTAGCTGGAGGTGAGGGTAAAAACTGTGGGTCTTCTGCCCTGGTGAGTGGGCAAGGAGTGCTAGGAGCACTGAGGCCAGCAGCATTCTCTGCAAAAACTCTGTATTCGTACTCACAGCCCTCGCGAAGGTGTGAAGCTTTCACTCTAAGGTCATAAACAGGTTTCTTGTTGACACGGCACCAGCGGAGGCCAGTCTTCTCTCGCTTCTCAATTACATAGCCAGCGATACTGCTGCCACCATCAGAAACAGGTCTTTCCCAGCAAATGGTCATTGCCTCACTTGTAACAGAGGTGACCTGGACATTAGTGGGAGCTGAAGGGACAGTGAATGGATCAGTGGCCTTTGTTGGCTCACTCTCCAGGCTTTCACCATCTCCATATTTGTTGACTCCCCTAACTCGGAAGATGTACTCATTTCCTTTGAGCAGTTTAGTCACTTTGCAGGTAGTTGCCTTCATGTCACCATAGACAAGAGTCCAGGCAAGACGACTGGTCTCACGTTTCTCAACAATGTAGTGCATAATTTCAGCACCACCATTTTCCTGAGGTGGTCCCCATGACAGGGTGCATTTCTCTGCTGTGAGACCAGAAACTGTTAAAGGTCCTGAGGCAGGTCCAGGTCTGTCCAGAACCTTACAGTTGATAGCCACAGATCTGGTTCCAGCTACATTGTGCAGTGTAAGAACATACTGTCCAGAGTCCCTTCTGATAGCATCTTTGACAATGAGTGTAGTTGTGAAGTTAGTGGATGTGATTTCACATCTGGCCTTGGCCTCAATCTCCTTTCCATCCTTAGACCATGATACAACTGGGAGTGGACGCCCAGTAATTTCGGCATCAACTCTAATGATTTCTCCAGCCTTAATGACAACCAACTGTCTGAATTTATCTTCCAGTATAATGGTGGGAGGGTCTACATCATCCTTGACAGTGACGGGTCCAGTGCTTTCTGAAGGAGCACTCAATTGCTCAGCAGAATTTTTAGCAATAACACGGAAATCATATCGGACATCTTCTGTGAGACCAGTGACATCGAAGTAAGTGTCTTGAATATTGGTGAAGTTGCATTTTAGCCAGCGACCATTGGGAAGCTCTTGACGCTCAACAATGTAGCCAGTAATTTTTGCACTGCCAACATATTCAGGTCTTTCCCAATAAAGAGAAACTGAGTTTCTAGTGATGTTTGTGACTCTAAGGTTATGTGGAGCTTCACATGGATCCCTGGCTGCCACAGGATCACTTGCCCTAGTGCATGGACCAATTCCAGCAATATTCTCAGCATACACTCTGAACTGATACAACAGACCTTCTTCCATTCCTGTCATCTTAAACTGGTTCTCAGTCACCAGGCCTCTGTTGACCTTGGTCCACAAGATGCTGCTTTGGTCTTTGCTTTCAATGTGATAACCAATAACAGGACTTCCACCATCACTTGCAGGTTTGCCCCATACCACGAGCATCCCAGTTTTGGTGGCATGGACAACATGAAGTTTGGTTGGAGGGCCAGGAGGCTCAAATGGATACTGAGCAACAACAGGAGCAGAATCTATGGCAGGACTCTTCCCATAACGGTTCTCAGCTGCAATGCGGAACTGGTACTCTGTCCCCTGAGTAAGTCGAGAAACCTTTATTGATGTTCTGGCCACTGTGGCTGACACGATTTGCCATGTTGTAGTAGTAGTGTCTCTCTTCTCAACTACATAGTTGTTAATCTGACAACCACCATCATAGGTTGGAGGATCCCAAGACAGAGAAATAAAGTCAGCGCTCACCTCATCAACCTTAATGTTACTAGGTGGTCCAGGTTTATCCAGGATTATAACAGAGATTTCAGCTGACTTGGTACCAACTGAGTTAGTCAGGGTAATCACATACTTCCCTACATCCTCCTTCGTGGCATCCTTAATGACAATCTTAGATGAGGTTTTTGAATTAAGAACATTTACCCTGGTTGTCTGCTTAAGCATGTGGCCATCCTTCTTCCAGCACACCTCAGGCTGTGGTCTGCCTCTGAAGGGAACGTCAATCTTCAAATCGTCTCCTGCTTTTACACTGTATGTGGTGAATAAGAGGTTGATGATGGGCTCCATCGTGATGTCCCTTACCACCACAGGAGTAGCCAGAGGCTTAGCATCGCTTCTACCCTTATCATTCACAGCAGTTACCCTGAAGGAGTATTCCTCTCCAGTTGTGAGTCCATCAATGGTAGCTTCCAGTGCTTTGACTTCACTGCACATCGTCCATTTGTCATCTCCCTTGGGCTGCATCTCCACAATATAGTTTGTAATCTTACTGCCTCCATCATGATCAGGTTTCTCCCAGGAGAGTGTAACAGCATGACGAGTAATGTCAACCACCACAATCTTACCAGGAGGCAGAGGAGGCTCAGACACCTTAACTTGATCTGTGGATGCAGGCAGACCTACTCCGAGTTCATTCACAGCTAACACACGGAAATAGTATCGGCCTCCTTCCTGCAGGTCTGAAATAATGTAGGAATTTCTTACGCAGTTAGTGCAAACACTGGTGAAAGCCATTCTCTTCTGTTCTCTCTTCTCCACTATATAATGGGATATCTTAGCCCCACCATCAATTAGAGGAGGCTCCCAGGAGAGAGAGACAGAATTTCTTTTAACATCCTTAACTTCGAGGTTAGTAGGAGCACTAGGAGAATCCAGAACTCTGACATTAATAAAGGCTGATTTAGAGCCACTGAGGTTTTCAAGGGTCAGTACATATTTGCCAGTGTCAAATCTGTCAACATTCTCAATCACCAGCATTGTGTAAGAGCTTGTGACTTCTATCTGGGCACGTTCATTTAGTGTGCCATCAGCCTTTGACCATCTGACCTCAGGCTCAGGCTTCCCTCTGGTTGTCACAAACAGACGCAAGGTAGCAGAGGCACGGACGTTGACCATCTTTCTTAGGTCACAATCTAATTCAATTTCAGGAGCCTCCAGCTTCTCTGCAGCAATCACGGAACAAGGCAAATCTACATGTTCTCCTACTCCCTCACAGTTAACAGCACTTATGCGGAAGTTGTACTCCACATTCTCCTTAAGTTTCTTTACTGTGTAGTTAGTGGCTTGGATGCCAGTGTGTGGTGTGCAAATGATCCATTCATCATCTGTTGCCTCTTTCATTTCGATAATATACCCAGTGATCTGTGCACCACCATCATATATAGGCCTGGACCATGAAAGGGAAACTGTGGTGCTTGAATGGTCAGTGACCTTTGGATTATTTGGGGGTCCAGGTGGATAAGTGGCATCACAGGCCTTGATGTACGGAGTTGGTGCACTAGGCTTTCCTACACCAGCAGCATTTTCAGCCGAAACCCTGAATTCATAAGAGTGGCCCTCTGTGAGACCAGTGCATCTGAATCGCAGGTCATTCAGCCTCTTCTTGTTGCATTTAGTCCATCTGATACCATCTTTATCACGCTTTTCAAGGACATATCCCTCAATCTCTGCACCTCCATTATCATTGGGCCTCTCCCAGGAAAGCACCATGGAGTCCTTAGTGATGGCACCGACCTCAGGGGTTGAGGGGGCACTGGGAGTGGTGAAAGGGTTACGAGCAACAACAGCTTCTGATTCTAAAGGCTCGCCAACACCATATTTATTTACAGCAGTAACTCGAAAGATATATTCATTGCCAGGCAATAGTTTTGTGATTTTGTAGCTGATTGCCTGAATCTTGGGCTCAACCACAGTCCATGACAAACGACTAGTCTCTCTCTTCTCAATGATATAGTGAGAGATGCCAGCTCCACCGTCATGTGAGGGATGATTCCAATGCAGATAACATTTCTCAGCTGTGACCCCTTTGACTTCTAGAGGTCCATCTGGAGGCCCAGGTCTATCCAGAACTTTGACATTAACTGGGATCATCTTGACTCCTCCCACATTAATAAGCTTGAGGACAAAGTGGCCACCATCCACTCTGATGCAATCCTTGACCGTCAGGATGGTACGTGTGAGTGTAGTCTTGATTTCCATTCTTGGTGTGGCTTTGTCTATCTCTTTTCCATCCTTTAACCAAATGACCTCAGGCAAAGGCTTTCCAGTATAGTCAGCATCAATGACAAATGTCTCACCTGCGTGAACAATAGTCAGATCCTTGAATTTTGAATCCATGGTGGCTGCTGGAGCCTCAATTTCATCTTTGGCAGTAATTTCCCCTGTGCTCTGAGAGGGTTTGCTCAAAATCCCAGCAGCATTTCTGGCAATGACCCTGAACTCATACACACAGTCTTCAGTCAGAGCAGTAAGTGTAAATTGTGTATCAATGATGTTAGTGAAGCTGGCCTTCATCCAGCGGGTGTCTGGGTGCTTCCTTCTCTCAATCACATAGCCAGTAATTGCACTCCCTCCATCATACTGGGGCTTGGTCCACTGGAGTGTCACATGGTTTCTGGTGATTTCAATAGGCTCAGGAGTTCCTGGTGGGTCACAAGGGTCCCTTGCTACTGTGCTCTCAGACAGCTTGCTAGCTGGGCTGAGACCAGCAATATTTTCAGCATAAACCCTGAATTCATACTCAATACCTTCTTCAAGTTCTGTAGTTTTGAAACGTGTGTCTGGGATTAGAAGCTTGTTTAATTTAGTCCACAAGAGGCTATTCTTTTCTTTTCTCTCAAGGTGATAGCCAAGAATTGGACTGCCCCCATTGTTGGTAGGAGGTTTCCATTCAACAACCATGCTATCCTTGGTTACAGAAGAAATGACTGGTGTTCCTGGGGCAGCAGGCTCATTAAATGGATACTGAGCAATAACAGCAGGAGAGACAATTGCAGAACTCTTCCCGTACCTATTTTCAGCTGACACTCTGAATTGATATTCAACACCAGTCTTCAACTTGGTGACTTTGATGGTTGTCCTGGCAATAGTAGCAGAAACAATCTGCCATGCTGTGGTGGTAGTATCTCTCTTCTCCACGATGTAATTATTGATGGGACAGCCTCCGGTATACTCTGGTGGCTCCCAAGACAGAGTGATATAATTAGAGCTTACCTCTTCTATCTTCACAGGGCCTGTGGGTGGCCCAGGCTTATCAAGAATAATAACAGTAATCTCCTCTGTAGCTGTTCCAATGCTACTGGTGGCTGTGACAGTGTATTTGCCAGAGTCCTCCTTATTTGCATCTTTGATGTACAGCTTAGTGCATGACAATGTGCTGGAAACATTAATTCTTGTTGTCTCTTTAAGAGCTTGTCCATCCTTCTTCCATTCAACCTTGGGAACAGGTCGTCCAATCACTGGAATCTCAATCTTCAAATCCTCACCGTGCTGTAAACTATAAGTGTTAAATTGAATCTTGAATTTGGGTTCAATGGTTATATCTTTAGCAGTGACTGGCGCAGCCAAAGGTCTAGGGTCACTCTTGCCCTTCTCATTGAAGGCTAAGATTCTAAATAGGTACTCGTGTCCTGCACTGAGGCCTGTGACAGTGCCTTCACAAGTTTTGCATGTGGCAGCTACCACCCATTCCTCTGAGCCCACAGGCTGCATCTCAATGTAGTAACCAATGATTCTGCTACCTCCATCATAATCTGGCTTCTCCCAGGAGAGTGAAGCAGTTGTTTTTGTCACTTCGGTCAACGTGACCTTACCCACAGGCAGGGGGGGCTCAGATGTTTTTACTGATTCTTCTGTCTCAGCTGGCTGTCCCACACCAAACTCATTCTCTGCTAAGACTCTGAAATAATATATAGTTCCCTCTGTCAGGCCAGTTATACGATAGCTTGTCTTTGTGCACTTGTTGTCCACATTAGAGTAAACCTTCCTTGTGGACTCCCTCTTTTCAACAAGGTAATTCTTGATTCTTGCACCACCATCAATAAGAGGAGGCTCCCAGGTCAGAGTCACACTTTCCCTCTTGATGTCTGTTACTGTTAGGTTTAAAGGAGCCCCTGGAGTGTCTAGCACCTTAACGGAAACAAAAGCTGATTTGGTGCCAGCACTATTTTCTAAATTGAGCACGTACTTTCCAGCATCATATTTGTCACAGATTTCAATTGAGAGCTGTGTGTAATCTTCACCAGTCTCAATCTGAACTTTACTGGGTAGCTCTCCATCCTCTTTGGCCCAGTTTATCTCAGGAGTAGGACGGCCTTTGAATGGAATGCAGACTCTCATCGAGCCTCCTGCACGGACAACTATTCCCTTTCTGAGCTCTGAATCCAGAATCACTTCTGGAGGGTCAATCTTATCCATAGGTTTAACGACTCCCTGGATCTCAGTGGGCTCACCAACACCCACCTTGTTGATGGCACAAATGCGGACCTTGTATTCTTGGTGTTCAATCAACTTTTTGATGGTAAACTTGGTAGCATTGACTCCACAAGGTGGGGTGCATATGGCCCATTCCTCCTCATCAGCCTTGGTTATTTCCACAGCGTAGCCTTGAATCTCACAGCCACCATCATAGATAGGTCTGTGCCAAGCCAGACTAATGGAGTCTCTAGTAGTGTCTACCACATGGACATTGGTGGGACAGCCTGGCTCAAAGGTGGGGTCACATGCCTTAAGATAGGGTGTCGATGGACTTGGCTGGCCCACTCCAGCTGCATTCTCAGCAGATATCCTGAATTCATATTCATGGTCCTCAGTCAGTCCTGTTACTCTGAAACGCAAGTCTGTCACTCTGCGTTTGTTGCACTTGGTCCACCTCACTCCTGCTCTGTCTCTTTTCTCAACAATGTAGCCAACAATGTCACTGCCTCCTGATGTCTCAGGACGGCTCCAACATACAGTCATAGAATCCCTGGTGATGTTTGTGATCTCAAGATCCTGAGGTGCGCCAGGTGGAACAAATGGATTTCTCATGATAACTGGTGCTGATTCAAGCGGCTCACCTGTGCCATATTTGTTGACAGCCATGACTCTGAAGATGTACTCATTTCCCTTCAGTAGCTTTGTAACTTTAAACATGGTAGCTTTACAATCACTGCAGACCACAGTCCATGCCAAGCGGCTAGTTTCTCTTTTCTGGATGATGTAGTGAGAAATGCTGGCGCCTCCGTCATGCCTGGGTGGCAGCCATGACAGTGAGCATTTTTCCTCAGTAACATTGCTGATAGTAAGAGGTCCTTCTGAAGGCCCTGGTCTGTCCAGAACCTTCACACTGAAGGGGATAGTCTTACTTCCTGCCACATTTGTGAGAACCAGAGTATACTGTCCACCATCAACTCTGATAGCATCCTTTACAACAAGCAAAGCTTTAAAATCTGTGTTTCTGATCTCCACTCTTGCTGAGTTTTCAACTTCAAGATTCCCCTTGAACCACTGAGCAGTTGGAATAGGCTTTCCTTCCACACTGGCCTCAAGATTGAATGTCTCTCCTGCATTTATGACAATGGTCTGGTTGTACATAGGATCTGTCTCACTCTTAGGTGGGACAACTTCATCCTTAGCAGTTATGGACCCTGTGCTCTCAGAGGGCTTGCTAACGGCACCTGCAGCATTCTTTGCAATTACTCTGAAGTCATATTTGCTATCTTCTGTCAGGCCAGTAACTGTGAATTCATGTTCAATGATGTTTGTGAAGCTAGCCTTCATCCATTTTCCTTCAGGAAGATCACGTTTCTCTACTAGATAACCTGTAACTAAACTCCCACCATCGTACTCTGGGGGGTTCCACTTGAGTTTCACTGAGTGCCTGGTCACAATCACAGCCTCAGGACGGCTAGGAGGATCACATGGATCACGGGCAACATAAACCTCAGACACTTTGCTACACTCACCAATGCCAACAATGTTCTCTGCATAGACTCTATACTCATACTCAATGCCTTCCTCGAGTGGAGTAGATTTGAATCTACAATCTTGGATGAGCATTTTGTTTATCTTTGTCCAGAGGATACTGTTCCTTTCTTTCCTTTCCAGATGGTAGCCCAAGATGGCACTGCCACCATCACTTGGGGGTTTATGCCACTCAACTACCATGTAGTCTTTAGTGTATGAAGAAACAAATGGTGTTCCTGGTGGTCCTGGCTCCTGGAATGGATACTGTGCCACAACAGGCTGTGAATCAATTGCATAGCTCTTTCCATATCTATTTTCAGCATAAATTCTGAACTGGTACTCAGTGCCTGTCTTCAGATTGCTGACTTTTAGAGTGGTTCTAGCCACAGTGGCAGACACAACCGACCAGTTTGTTGTGGTTGTGTCTCTCTTCTCCACCACATAGTTTGAGATTGGACAACCACCTGTGTATGTAGGAGGTTCCCAGCTGAGGGTGATGCTCTCAGCACTGATATCCTCCAACTTTACAGGGCCTGTGGGTGGGCCTGGTTTGTCCAAGGTGATCACCTCTACAGTTGCATTCTTTGAACCAAGGTCATTGGAGACACTGATAGTGTACATACCTCCATCTTCTCTGGTAGCATCCTTTATGGTAAGAGTGGTAGTTTGTGCTGAGTCGGTGACATTGACTCTGGTAGTCTGCTTAAGGGCTACGCCATCTTTGGTCCAGGTGATAATTGGTTTAGGGTGACCAGCGACTGGGACATCTATCTTGAGGTCATACCCCACCTGGACACTATAAGAACTTGCCTTGGGTCTAACAGCAGGTTCAATAACAAGGTCCTTTGCTATAACTGAATGAGCCAACTGTCGCGGGTCACTTTTGCCCTTGTCATTTACAGCAACAACTCTGAACTGGTACTCCTCTCCCTTGAGAAGGTTTGTCACTAATGTTTCCAGTGCTTTCACACTAGCACATATAGACCAAGTTTCACTGTCCTTGGGAGCTAGTTCAACTTCATAGTGGGTGATTCTACTACCACCGTCGTGCAGAGGCTTTTCCCAAGTTAAAGTTACAGTGCTGTGAGTAACGTCAACAACACTGACCTTGCCGGGTGGCTGAGGTTTCTCAGATATCTTAACTGGTTCTATAGTTTTAGCAGGGAGACCCACACCATATTCATTCTCAGCCAATACTCTAAAGAAAAAGATTCCACCCTCTGGAAGAGGTTCAACTTTCCATGACATCTTGTTACATGTAGTGATGGGAGAGTACACTTTCCTGGTGCTCTCACGCTTTTCAACAATGTAGTACTTAATCTTTGAGCCACCATCCAGATGTGGAGGCTCCCATGTGAGAGTGACAGAATTCTTGGTAATCTCTTTCACCACGAAGTTAGTTGGTGGACTAGGGGAGTCCAGGACTCTGACACTTATGAAGACTGATTTTACTCCACTAGCATTCTCAGCAGTCAGGGTGTACTTGCCACTATCAAATCTGTCAACATTCTCAATGACAAGTGATGCATAGCTGCCTGTATTGTCAATCTGAGCAGTCTCCTTAATCTCACCATCAGCCTTGCCCCATTTCACCTCCGGAGCTGGACGACCCCTTACAGGAACAAACAATCTGAGCGTACTTGCTGCTCTGATGTTGATCATCTTTCTCATATCTGCATCAAGATCAAGATCAGGTGCTTCAAGTTTCTCCTCCAAAAGAATTTTTCCAGGAACATCAGCATGCTCACCAACACCAACCTTGTTGATTGCACACACTCTAAATTGGTACTCATGCTTTTCCAGAAGTTTTTTCACAGTATATTTTGTGTCCATGATTCCAGTTGGTGGAGTACACATAAACCACTCATCAGATGCACCATTGCATGCCTCTACAATGTAAGACTGAACCTCGCAGCCACCGTCATAGATGGGTTTGCCCCATGTTAGGGAAACAGTGGATCTAGATGTGTCTACCACCTTGGGGTTGTTTGGTGGGCCTGGTTTGAAGACAGGATCCAGTGCTTTGTAGTACACTGTTGGTGCACTAGGCATGCCAACACCTGCAGCATTCTCAGCAGCAACTCTGAATTCATAGCTATGGTTTTCAAGAAGCCCTGTTACTCTAAAGCGCAGCTCACTAATATTGCGCTTGTTGCATCTAGTCCATCGCACACCATCCTTGTCACGTTTCTCAACAATGTATCCCTGGATTGGGCTGCCACCATCATTAGTTGGTCTCTCCCAGGTCACCACCATAGAGTCTTTGGTGATTGTGGAAACTTCCACATTTGTTGGTGGGTTGGGAGTGACAAATGGATTCCTGGCAACCATTGGCTCAGATTCCAGTGGCTCTCCAACTCCATATTTGTTAACAGGAATCACTCTGAAAATATATTCATTACCAGGAAGTAATTTGGTGATCTTCAAGTTCAGTGTCTGAACTTTTGGTTCAACTACAGTCCAAACCAATCTGCTGGTTTCCCTCCTCTCAACAGTATAATGGGAAACATCACTTCCTCCATCTTGCAAGGGAGGTTTCCAGGAAATTGAGCATTTTTCATTAGTGACACCATAAATGGATATAGGGCCTTCGGGTGCACCAGGTCTGTCTAAAACCTTAACATTAATGTTAACAGATTTCTCTCCTCCAACATTCTTTACTAGAAGTATGTACTGACCTCCATCAACACGGATGGCTTCTTTAACAACCAGACAAGCTGTAAAATCTGTGTTCTTAAGCTCTAAGCGAGCTGCTTCGGTGATCTCCTGGCCCTCTTTCAGCCAGTGAATTGTGGGTACGGGTTTACCATAAACAGTAGCCTCAAGTTTAAATGTCTCTCCAGCATTAACTACCACAGCTTGGGAGTATTTAGCTTCCAAGTCAATTTTGGGTGGATCCACCTCATCCTTGGCAGTGATGGCTCCAGTAGAATCAGATGGCTGGCTAAAAACACCTGCTGCATTTTTGGCAATGACACGGAATTCATAAATCTGATTCTCAATAAGTCCTGTGACAACAAATTCTGTTTCAGTGATGTTGGTGAAACTGGCCTTCATCCACCGACCAGCTCCCTCCTTCTTCTCAATAATATAACCTGTGATCTTGATTCCACCATCATATTGGGGTTTTGTCCATCTTAGTGTCACTTGGTTTCGTGTTACAATGACAGCTTCTGGTTTTCCTGGTCTGTCACAAGGATCTCGGGCAACTTGTATTTCACTCACTTTGCTGGCTTTGCTGAGGCCAACAATGTTCTCAGCATAAACTCTGAACTCATATTCAATACCCTCCTCCAGGCCAATAACCTTGAATCTTGTTTCTGGGACAAGTTGTTTGTTCTGTTTCACCCACAATATATTGTTTCTCTCTTTTAGCTCTAAATGGTATCCCAAAATCTTGCTTCCACCATCATTGCTGGGTTTTTCCCATACAACCACCATACTTTCCTTGGTGGTTGACTGAACGGTAACAGAACGTGGTGAACTAGGAACCTCAAAAGGATACTGAGCAACAATAGTATCAGATAACAGGGCTGAAGATTTGCCATATCTGTTCTCTGCAGCAATCCTGAATTGGTACTCAGATCCAGTTTTCAGACGTGCTGCCTTGATAGTGGTTCTGGCTACTGTAGCTGACACAATCTGCCAGTTAGTGGTAGATGTGTCTCTCTTCTCAACGATGTAATTATTGATGGCACAACCGCCATCATACTGAGGTGGATCCCAGGACAGGATCACGCTATCAGCAGTGACCTCATCTAGCTTAATTGGGCCAGTTGGAGGTCCAGGCTTATCTAAAACAATAACACTGATATCTGTAGATGCCTCTCCAGCTGTGTTAGTAAGTTTGACAGTATATGTTCCCACATCATCTCTGCAAGCCTCCTTAATAACCAGGAGAAGATTTTTGTCTGTGGTATCTGCATTCACTCTTGTCGTCTCTTTGAGAGCAACACCATCTTTGAGCCAAGTTGCTGTAGCCTTGGGATGGGCAGCATATGGTACATCTATTTTCAGATCATCCCCTGCTAGCACACTAAATGTGCTGAAAAGAAGTTTGAAGGTTGGTGAGATGACCAGATCCTTGGCAACCACAGGTACATTGAGAGAGCGGGGGTCACTGGCTCCCTTTTCATTAACGGCTGAAATACGGAATGTATACTCTTCTCCCTGTGTAAGGCCAGTAACATGAGCTTCATTGCTTTTTACAACCATGACCTGGGTCCACTTCTCACTGCCTTTTCCCTGCATCTCAACTATATAGCCAGTGATTCTGCTTCCACCGTCATGGTCAGGCTTTTCCCAACTTAATGTGACACTTTTGCTGGTAACTTCACGAAGAGACACTTTGCCTGGGGGAAGAGGCCTCTCTGATGCTTTAATTGGTTCAAGAGTCTCTACTGGGAGGCCAATGCCATATTCATTTTCAGCCAAAATTCTGAAGAAGTACATCTTTCCCTCCTCTAGGTCTCCAACTTTCCAACTTGACTTATGGCAGCTGGCACACACAGTTGAATAAGCCTTTCTGGTTGATTCACGCTTCTCCACAATGTAATTGCGGACTCTGGAACCACCATCAATGACAGGAGCATCCCAAGCAAGAGAAACTGAATCTCTAGTGACCTCCCTGACAATCAGATTTTGAGGCGCTCCAGGACTGTCTAGCACTCTGACATTAACAAAGGCTGTCTTACTTCCTGAGGCATTCTCTACAGTCACAATGTATTTACCCCCATCGAATCTGTCAACATTTTCTACCTGAAGAGTGGTGAATGATGAGGTGATTTCAATGTTAGCTTTATCTAGAGATTCTCCATGCTCTCTAGACCATTTTATTTCAGGTGCTGGTCTTCCCTTGATAGGGACAAAAAGTCTGAGTGTGCTGCAGGCTCTGATGCAGACCACCTTACGTAGTTCTGCTCCAAGTTCAATTTCTGGAGGAACTAGTCTGTCTTCAGCCTTGGGTGTTCCAGGAACAGCTGCAGGCTCTCCCACTCCTTCACAATTAGTGGCAGAAATATTGATTTTATACTCTTGGTTTTCCCTCAAATTGGTGATGGTGAAAGAAGTGGCTGTCCAACCATTCTTGGGAGTGTGAATTGTCCATTCATCCTCCTCAGGCAGGCAGGTCTCCACTATGTAACCAGTGATTTCTGAGCCACCATCATAGACAGGCTTGTTCCATGCAAGTGTGATAGAAGACTTGGTTGTGTCCAGCACTCTGGGGTTCCCTGGAGGTCCAGGTTGGAAGATGGTGTCAATGGCTTTGTAGAATGGACTGGAAGGACTGGGCTGACTTAGCCCAGCATTATTCTCAGCAAGAACTCTGAATTCATATTCATGCCCTGGTGTGAGGCCTGAGACTTTGAATCGCAAGTCAGTTACAGTCCTCTTGTTGCACTTCACCCAGCGCAGGCCAGTTTTGTCCCGTCTTTCAATTATGTATGTGTTTATTCTACTGCCACCATCATGTTCAGGGCGATCCCAGCAGACAACCATAGAGTCCTTGGTGATTATGGTGACTTCAGGCTGCTGTGGTGGGTCACTGGGTACATAGGGGTTGGCACAGATGACAGGTTCCGACTCCACAGGTTCACCCACACCATACTTGTTAACAGCCATAACTCTGAAAATGTATTCATTGCCCTTTAGAAGCTTGGTGACCTTGAACCTATTAGCTTGAAGGTCTGTGGCCACATTTGTCCAAGCCAACCTGCTGGTCTCTCGTCTCTGAATGATAAAGTACTCAATCTTGGCACCACCATCATGTGTTGGATGGAGCCAATTAAGGACACATTTCTCAGCAGTAACATCTGTTACAGTGAGGGAGTTGGGAGGTCCTGGTCTATCTAACACCTTGACATTGTATATGAACTTAGCAAAGCCACCAGGATTGCTCGCAATCAAAGTGAAAGCACCACCATCCCTCCTGAGCGAATCTTTGTTTGTTAAAGTTGTGTGGAACTCGGATGTTTTTATCTCAATTTTGGCTGTATCCTCAAGCTCTTTTCCTTCTTTGGTCCATACCAGAGATGGGATTGGCCTTCCAGTTACACTGGCTTCCAGCTTGAATACCTCTCCTGCCATGACAACAACAGTGCTGCTATATGATGCATCTACATCAAGCCGGGGCTCTTCAATGTCATCTCTGCACAAGATTGCTTCAGATGACTGGGATGGAGCACTAACAGCACCAGCTGAGTTCCTAGCAAACACACGGAATTCATAGGTTGCATCTTCAGTTAGACCACTGACTGTGTAGATAGTTTCCAGAATGTTGTTGAAGTTTGCTTTGAGCCAACGTCCATTGGGCATCTCCCTCCTCTCTACAGTGTATCCAGTAATAGAAAATCCTCCATCTCCCTCTGGCTTGGTCCATGACAAGGTCACTTCATGCCTAGTAATATTTAGTGCTACTGGCCTGCCTGGTGGATCAACTGGGTCCAAAGCATACATGGGCTCAGAGGGTTTGCTGGCTTTGCTGAGACCAGCCATATTTTCAGCAATAACACGGTGTTCATATGCAATTCCATCAATAAGGCCTGTTGATTTAAATAGATTTCCAACAACAAGGGCTTTGCTGATCCTCTGCCACAGAATACTGTTTTTCTCTTTCCTTTCCACATGATAGCCCAGAATGGCACTACCTCCATCAGAGGATGGCTCATTCCAACTAAGGGTCATAGCATCCTTGTTGAAAGAGGTGACCACGGGAGTGCCAGGCTGGCTTGGTACATCAAATGGATAGACAGCTACCACTGGTTCAGAGATAATGCTTGGTCCAATCCCATATCTGTTCTGGGCCTTGATGCGGAACTGATACTGAGTTCCAGTAGTGAGTCTGGCTGCCTTAAATGTGGTGCGGATGACTGTAGCTGCCAGCTCTACCCATGAAGTACCAGTGGTCTCCCGCATCTCAACAATATAGTTGTTAATAGGAACACCTCCATCATTTTCTGGTGGGTCCCAGGACATCAGCACATAATCACATGAAATTTCTTCCAGCTTAATAGGACCAGTTGGAGGTCCAGGAATGTCATGAACCAGGATTGTGATTGTCTCTGTCATTGTCCCCAGCATGTTTTTACCAGTCATAGAATACTGGCCTCCATCTGTCCTTTTTATCTCATTGATGTTGAGAATAGTTGATGTTAGTGTAGTTTCAATGTTGAGTCTTTGTGTCTCCTTGACCACTGTATCTCCTTTCTTCCATGAAACTACAGGCCTTGGTTTGCCCAACACTGGAATCTCCACCTTCAACCGATCTCCTGCCTTAGCAATGATCGTTTTCTGGTAGACCCCACGCAGGTCAAATGAAGGAGCAGAAGTCTGCTCTTTGATAACAGCTGGTCTGCTCTCACGGGGATCACTCCTGCCTGATGCATTGACTGCCATTATACGGAAGGTATATTCAGCACCCTCAATTAGATCTGTAACAGTATAATCCAGAGCCTTAATGGTGGCCACATGGACCCACTGATCAGTGTCCTTCTTTTGAGCCTCAATGACATACCCAGTGATCAAGCTGCCACCATCATGTAAAGGCTTGGTCCATGCAAGGCTGGCACTATCAGAGGTAACATCGGTGACATACAAATTTTCTGGGGCAGAGGGGGCCTGGGATACCCTGATTGGCTCTGGGGTTTCAGCTGGCTCACCCACACCCAGGTCATTCTCAGCTGAGACACGGAAATAGTAGTAAGCTCCCTCCTCGAGGTCTGGAATCTTGAAGGAACACTTCTGCCATGTGGTGCTAAGCACTGTGTAGGCCTTCTTAGTGGCTGCTCTTTTCTCAATAATGTAGTTACGAATCTTAGAACCACCGTCAATAATGGGAATTTCCCACTGTAGGGTGATGCTGTTCTTCGCGATCTCTCTAGGTTTGAGATTGACTGGTGGTCCTGGTGTATCCAGAACTTTCACATTAACAAACCCAGTCTTCTTTCCAGCAACATTCTCTAGACAAAGGTGGTACTTTCCAGCATCATATCTTGTGCAGTCAGGAATAACCAGAAGAGTGTATGACTCTGTGGTGTCAATATGTGCACGTGTTTTCAGGTTAGTATCATCTTTACTCCATGTGACTTCAGGGACAGGACGGCCCTTGATAGGAACAAACATACGGATTGAAGCACGAACCCTAACTACCAGAGTTCTTCTGAGTTCAGCATCCAGCTCAAAGTCTGGCAACATCTCCTGGTCCACCAATTCAGTCACTTTCTCAACCTCCGCAGGCTCGCCTATTCCCTCAGAGTTTACAGCACTAACCCTGAAGTGGTATTTGCCTCCTTTTTGAAGTTTACCAATCACGTATTCTGAAGCTTTCAGTGGGTACTGTGTCTCTGTCTCCCAATCATCATGTCCTTCCTTTTTATATTCAACAATGTAGCCCTCTACTTCAAGACCACCATCATAGTGGGGTCGGCCCCAGGTGAATGTGGCTGAGGTTTTGGTGGTTTCTGTAATTCTAGGGTTGGATGGGGGACCGGGTGGATCTAATAAACACAAAAACAAAATATGTAAAACAGTTAATATAGGTAATTATGTATTTGACAAAGCTTGATTTAAAAATACAATTCACATTGCCGTGAGAAAATTGCTGTGAGTTTTACTTACACACAATATCTTTTGTCATGACAGGGCGCGATGGTTCACTTGGCTCCCCAAATCCAGCCTTGTTCTCAGCAGTGACTCTAAACTCGTACTCTACTCCCTCACTCAGGCCTTGCACCTTAAACCGCAGGTCAGGGATAGTCCGCTTACAGGCTCTGACCCATCTCAGTCCTTTTCTTTCTTTCCTCTCAACACAGTATCCTCTAATGTCACTTCCCCCATCTCGTACTGGTCTCTTCCATGAAATGGTGACAGCATTCCTACTAACATTATCAATGTCTGGGGTTGAGGGCGGACCTGGTGGGGCTGGGGAAACAGAAACAGGAAGGACATGCCTATTAGCTATATTTTTCATTTAAAGGATCCGCAAGATCCTATAGCTAAATTGCTTTTATTGTTTATTAATACACAGATATAAACCACATAAAAAATATAAACTTACAGAAACTATCAACCATTTTGACTGGACCAGACTGGGTTGAATCTCCTGTGCCATACTGGTTCACAGCAGACACTCTGAAAATGTATTCGTTGCCTTTAATCAGTTTGCTGACTACGTGTCTGCAATCCACGACATTTTCAGCTAGTTTGGTCCACTGTAGTCGGCTGGTTTCTCTCTTCTCAAGGATGTAGGATTTGATAGAAGAGCCTCCATCCTCCTCCGGTGGAAGCCAGGTCAGGGTACACTTTTCGGCTGAAATGTTACTGGCTTCAATCGGGCCTGGAGGTCCAGGAACATCTAAGACCTTCACCTTAACATGTTCTTCCTTAATGCCAAAGGGGTTGCTGGCAGTGATAGTGTACTCCCCTGTGTTCTTCCGACTTGCGTACTTAATAGCCAGAGTAGAGGAGGTTGGGGTACTGGTGATGGTGACAATGTCAGAAGTCTTCAACTCACGTCCTCCCTTGGACCACGCTGCAGTAGGTGGAGGTTTGCCCACAATTTTAGAAGCTGAGATTACAATTGTGTCTCCTGCTCTGATGGCTATACCATCTTTCATTTCTGGGTCAATAGTGATGGTTGGAGGCTCTGTAGAGATGACAAAAAAAAGTTGTATTTTGCATTGTAGGCAGTTGTTGAAATTTTAAACGTTCAACAACTGAAAATTTCAAACTTTTCACAATTATTTTTAAGTCCTAACTACATATATACTTAAAGGGGGGGAAAAAATCAATAATCTACAGTCAACTCCAAAACTAGTCCAACTGTTTACCACTTAGCTTACCATATTCATCCTTGCAGGTCAAAAGCGGAGTAGGCTCTGAAGGAATACTGATGGCACCTGCAGCATTCCTGGCTCTGACTCTAAATTCATACTGGGATCCTTCAGTCAGGTCAGTGACGGTAAAAGCACAGCCCTGAATGTTGACATGATTTGCTTTCATCCAGGCCTTACCACTGGCCTCAAGTTTCTCTATGATATAACCAGTAAGCTTGTAGCCACCGTCATATTTGGGAGCTGTCCACATCAGAGTGACTGTGCTCCTGGTGATACTGATTACTTCAGGCTTGCCAGGAGGATCTGACATGACACAAAAGAGAAGACGGTTGTAAAGCATTTCAAAAAGAGACATGGTTGCCATAGCTCAGGTAACAAGTACTGTAAACAGTACAGAGTTGAATAAGATTAGAGCAAAAAAAAGATTCCAATAACAGTGGACTCACCAATAGGATCCAGGGCAACCACGGCCTCAGTGACTTTGCTAGCCTTTCCCAGGCCAGCCATGTTCATGGCCATTACCCTGAACTCATATTCTAATCCTTCTGTCAGTCCAGTGACTCTACATTCTTTTACTCTCAGAGGAGTCTTACTTGCCCGCTTCCACATCAGACTGTTCTTTTCCTTATACTCTATGTGATATCCTTGAGAAAACACAAAATTACTTCATCAGACTGATTGTTACTTGCTGTTTGCTCATACTTAGCATGTACATTGATCACTGTTTGTTACCAGTAACTGGGGCACCGCCAGTGTCCTTTGGATCAACCCAAGTCAAGATGGCTGATTCATGCCTGATGCTCACAATTTCTGGTGGAGCAGGTGCCCCGGGAACATCTGGAGGAAGAAGAGAAAGCAAGAGGAAGACATTATTAATATGTGTAATAAAATGTATTGAAACACCTCAGTTCAGTATAATGCAGATGGTGTCATTGCACGAGAAAGACTGATTAAAAAAAGCCCTAAACAAAGCTGTAGTTTCATTTAATTTTCTAGTATTTTAAAAGTACATTTGTAAAACAAATACTTCAGGTCTTATAATGAGCACTAAATGTTGCTAAAACAGAGTACTAGAGATGATTTCGCCCCTTTTTATTAAAAAAAAATTAGAGACAATGTCTTGACAAGACAAAAAGATCTGAAGTATAATCAGTTATAAATTAACAGTGGTAGTAGTCAATGGCCATACTTACTGAAGGGATGCTGGGCAACGACTGGGTCAGACCTCAGATGTTCTCCAACCCCATACTTGTTCTCAGCGAACACTCTAAAGATGTATTCTATCCCTTCGTGGAGTCTGATCACTCTCATGGTGGTCTTCTGGATGGCAGAAGCCACTGTAGCCCACTTGTTATCTGTTGTTCTCCTCTTCTCCACAATGTAATTAGACACCTCTGCACCACCATCATCTTTGGGTGGTCCCCACTCTAGTGTGATGGCATCGGCAGTTATCTCATCAAATGTAATGGGTCCAGTGCAGATACCGGGTTTGCCAACCACCTTCAGCTGGAACTTGCAGTCCTTTGAGCCAGCACTGTTCCTGACGTTTATAGTGTAGGTGTCAGCATCTCCTCTCTGGCAGTCTCGAATCAGTAAGGTGGTGATACCCTGAGATGCTTCAACACACATCCGGCCAGTATCACCCAGTCCCATATCGCCCTTCTTCCAGGTAGCAGTGGGGTTTGGAACTCCAGTGATGGGGATGTTAATGCGTGTTGTGCTGCCCTCCTTAACCACACAGCAGCCATCGTGCAGATTGCTTAAGTTGCAGTTGGGTAGCACTGAAGTTCAAAAGGATAATCATCATTAAAAAGTTAAACATTATAATTTTAGTATAACTAAGAATAGCATGATGGCATTTTTACCAAATTGGTCCTTTGCAACAGCAGTGAGCTCAGTGGGTGGTCCCTCTCCAGACTCGTTGAGTGCCTTGACCCTGAAAGAATACTCCTTGCCTTCTGTCAGTTCTCCAATAGTGTGTGAGGTATTCTTGCCTTTCACGATCTGCTTCCACTTCTCCTCGCCTTCACCCTGCTCCAAGATGTATGCAGTAATATAACTTCCACCATCATTGATTGGCTTCTTCCAGGACAGGGTGATAGAGTTCTTTGTAGTCTTCTGAGCTTTGAAGTCTGTCACTGGACCAGGTTGCTCTGCAGAGGAAGGACAAATGGACGAAGATTGAACATTTGTGTTTTTTTAAAATTGATTTTTAGCTACATATATAGTGTCTTTCTTTGAGCTCATGAATGCCACTGCATTCATGAGCTCAAAGTATATTTAAATTTAAGTATTAAATATCTTGTAACTACCAGAGGCCCTGATGCTGCCTGGGGTCTCACAGCCTTCTCCAATGCCGTATGCATTTTCAGCTAGAACTCTGAAGCAGTAGGCCTGTCCTGCCTCCAGGTTGGTGATCCTGAAGGAAATCTTAGGACAATCTGCTGACACACAGGTCCAGGCTTTCCTCTCAGCCAAACGTTTCTCTACGATGTAGTTCTTAACTGGACTACCACCATCAATCAGTGGGGCATCCCAGGTGATGCAGGCATGGGTTCTGGAGGTTTCCTTCACAGTCAGGTTTAAGGGTGGGCCTGGAGAATCTAAGTGGGCAAGAGAAGCAATTTCTTTGCCTTATAGCTTTCAGAAAGTTATACAGGCACGAGTACAAATGCATGTCTGGAGTGAAAACACACATTAAGCCTATGTGTGCACTCTATATTTATTAAAAAAAACCACTTTCTTTCTTCATGCTGATATTTCTGATATTTTTTATATAATCATGTATATGTTCTACTTTTTTACACATTTTAAGGTGAAAACTAGGTTCGACTCCATTTAGTACATTTAATGTTTAATTTTTAAAACCACCATTTCAAGAATTTTATTTCAGCTTGATGCAAGCTAAGAAAAATCTCTTGATAGATTTGAACTATCAATCAGTGAAAAGGTTTTTCACTAACTTGGTTTCATTTACATGTCTACATTGCATGTGACAGTCCAACTCACTGGGGTGTGTGCACTCAACATTTTATATGACAGAAATTCTTACCAAGGACCTTTACTACGATGGTGTAGCTCTTAGAGCCACTGCTGTTCTCCAGTGACAGAACATATTTGCCAGAATCATATCTGTTAACATCCTCAATCATCAGTAGGGTGTCCCAGTCCGATGTCTTGATCAGTAGTCCTTGCCTTTCCTTCAAATTAGCATCAACTTTAGTCCATGTCACCTTCGGTGCTGGGCGTCCTCTCAGTGGTACATAGAGCCTCATGGTTACTCCAGCTCGCAGAACCAAAGCTTTTCTCAGGTCAGCGTCAAGCTCAGCTTCAGGAGCAACTGGAGGAAACAAAGGGTGGGTCATTAACAGTGTTGGAGAAGTTACTTTGAAAAAGTAATTAATTATAGTTACTAGTTACTTCTTCAAAAAAGTAAATGAGTTAGTAACAGAGTTACAAGATTTTAAAAGTAATTGAAAAGTAACTATTGCGTTACTTTAAAAAAACATCCAGGGTATAATTGGCCATTTTAACTACTTTTGATTTTCCCTCCACATTTCACCTTTAAAAACTATTTGCTTTGCCTTGTTTGGTATCATCCTTTTCAGCACAACCTCGCGTGTCTGAATTTACAGTTATGTTTTCATTTTGACATACTGTATTAACACAATTGATCTAAAATCAGACAAAAAACATAAAATCCGAGTAGAAAAAGTGATATTTTTTACTGTAACAACCCCAAACATCTTTAATGAATCATATTTCATAACTTCAAATGCAAATATTAATTGTCAATTTTAAAATCCTATGCACAAGTTTTGCAAACAACAAAGTTATTTGCATCCATTTACCTTTGACCCTTTTTTAAATAACCATTTCAAACTATTTACAGAACAATCAGCTGTTCTTCAATAAGATGCCACACAAATTATTTGTGCCACTCCAAAAAAATCATTTCTGTCCACTATAAAGGAGAACATCACAGCCTGATACCTGCAGGTCTGACAGCAGCAGGTGTATCACTGCTGTTTCTACCTGGAGACAGCAGTCGCCTCATTGTTCTAACACACAACACAAAACTATCCACAACACTACACACTAACTACACATGACAACACATTAACTACACACTCCAAACACGCTAAACGTCACAAATCTCACATCTCAAAACTCGCTCTCTCTCTCTCTCTCTCTCGCCATCACTCCTAAAACTTCCCCCTCTTCCTAAACAACCAAATGTCATGTTGCCATATCATTTTTTTGATTGGTTGACATGGTGCATTTTTCCACCAACAGGAACGGGCAGTTGTTTTTTTTTGTTTGTTTGTTTTTTTGTTTGGTCATAAGCAGAGGTCTCGCTGCGCTGTGCTTAGACAGTAAACATGAAACTATTGAGGAAAAAACGCCGCGTATATCTTGTTTATCATGACTCTGGTTTTACGTGGCCTATCAACACAATTTATAAATTGATATATATCACCTTGTTGCTTTGTCATCTTGAAGTGGTCATGTGATTGGCTTATCACGACTACTTTATTCTTCCTCAGTCAAACAGCAGCACTCATGCGATTGTTTTGCCCCCTGAGCTCCAGGTGTTGTGCCAAAAAGTGATTGCCGTCCGCGGGAGCGCGCAGCTGCTTAAAGTTGTAGCGTCCAGATTACTTACAGCTACTTCCGTGCAGCTGATATAAGATGCGGTAAACTGAACACAGCTTCAACCGTCTGTTTGTTGAAAAATAGTAACGCAACCGCGCCGCATTTTCATGTTATTAATGATAACGGCGTTGTAACGATAGGAATAGTAATTAGTTAGATGACTCGTTACTGAAAGAAGTAACGCCGTTAGTAACGCTGTTACTTGTAACACCGTTATTCCCATCACTGGTCATTAATTACAATGACTAACTTAACTGTTATGTCATCTGTTAGTTGCCATTATTTCTTCTGTTAATCTGTCTTGCCCATTAGGCAGTATTCTCTTTTCACAGTGCTAACTTGTCCTACTGAAAATATTAAGTGTTAATTTTGGCTAATACCAAGAAAGTCTTAGTTTATCAAGTTCACCAAGAACGATATTAATTATTGACAATATGCTTTATTAATAAAGTTAATTCGCTAGTGGAAACAAGTAATATAATATATAAATTAAGAAGATAACCACAAAGGCCAGACCAGCAATTTCAGTTACGCTAGAAAATTGCTGGTTGGTCAAATTTTTCTAATAGTTAGACTTTATGAAAATGATATGAGAAATTCTATGTTGGATTAGTTAAATGGTTATTTCACTTTCTTCTATTACCACTGAGCCAGTTAGTAGTCATACAATCTGATCTCCATAATGCCATATGCATTAAAGTTATTTAATGAAATGGAGTTCCTCTTTAACAGTGATACACTGTGATATAGTAATGAGAGATAAGGTATACTACTGTATTTGTTGACACAGTCTCTCCTTCAAAGCCAAGCTAACTTGATTGATTTTTATATTGCCTCTTGATTTAATTCTTTTTTCTTTTAGAGATTCAGCAATAGCCACACATATTCATAACAATGATTTAGACATAAGCTGCTGATCTCCGGTGGAAACACCCCACAGAAAACCAGTAAATTAAACCAGTAAACTAAACAATTTTCCTTTTGGAAATTATTTATCTAAATAGTGTTGAATCAGAAACAGCTGGGAACATACTTAGGATATCCTTAGGCATGTAGTTTCCAGGCACCTCGCTGGGCTCACTGTAGCCAATCTTGTTAACAGCCGTGACTCTGAACTGGTACTCAGTGTTGTCCATCAGGCCTGTCAGCAAGAATTTTGTGGCCTGGAGTTTCTTTGGCACATTGCATCTTGTCCAGCTCTCTGCATCAACTCGCTTGCATTCAACCAAGTATCCAATGATCTCACAGCCACCATCATATGCTGGTTTGGTCCAGCTAAGGCTAATTGACGTCTTGGTAGAGTCCACCACCTTGGGGAAGGCAGGTGGCCCGGGAGGATCTAAAGAATTATTTATGAATAATTAGTTGTCTGAAGCATTTTACTTTCATTTAGAAAGTGTGTTTTAAAGCAGATACTCACAGACAGGGTCAACAGCCAGGGCACCATTTGAAGCGTCGCTGGGTTTCCCAAGACCAGCCTTGTTTATAGCAATTACTCTGAACTCATATTCAGAGCCCTCAGTCAGTTGAGTGGCCTTAATGGTCCTATCAATGACTGGTCGGCGGTTAACCTTAGCCCAGCTCAGCTCAGTGGCCTCACGTTTCTCCAACATGTAGCCAAGGATGGGAGACTTGCCATCATTGGCTGGAGCCTTCCAGCTGACTGTCATGGAGTTCTTTGTGATGTTGGTGATGACAGGTGGCTCACATGGACCAGGAACATCTGACATAAGAGATAATGTTTAAATTCTCTTCCATTAGCGTCTGTCTTTATTTTTGGTCATCAATAAGCAAGATGGGCTACACCAACTTTGATCAACATGGTGTTATAGAGGAATAAAAAACTTACACATTAGCCATGTCACACAATTCACAATTTGAAAAATTGAATTTAAGTAAAAAATGTCAAGATATATATCAAATCACAGTAATTTTAATGATTTAAGCATGGTCAAGCTAATATGAGACTTTCAAAATGTATCATAGAGATGTGGGAGAAAGGTTTATGCAGTCAGTAAAACATGCATGCTTTCATTTTTTCATTTTATTCTCCTCACGTAGAATATAGTGAGTTTTCTTACCATAAGGATTCTTGACCGTGACACCGTCAGTCATAATGGGATCTCCCACACCATACTGGTTCTCAGCACTGACTCGGAACTGATATTCATGTCCTTCAATAAGCTTCTCCACTGAACAGTCAGTGATGTGTCCATGGATGTTTGAGGTGACCAGTGCCCAGTTGGCCCTGCTAGTCTCACGCTTCTCAATGATGTAGTTAGTGATTTCAGAACCGCCATCTGCAAGTGGTGGCTCCCATCGCAGCTTAACACGGTCAGCAAACACCTTAGTAATTTTCACTGAGGCTGGAGGGCCTGGTTTGTCTGTGGTAGAAAAAACACAAGGATAAGCTTTTTCTCTCAAAACATGAAACGCTAGCTAAAGCACTACAATAAAATGAACTAACATAACTTTAGCTTACCGAGTACTTTGACCTTTATGGTGGCGTACTTGGTGCCATTGACATTTTCAGCTGTGATAGTGTAGTCCCCAGTCTCTTTCCTGGTGACAGAGTATAGCTCCAGCAGATGAACATGTTTCTTTTGTGACATCTTCATTCCCTCAGCAAGGACCAGAGGTACTCCATCCTTCTTCCAGCTCACTTTGGGAAGTGGTTTGCCAAAGACCTCAGCATCCAGGAAGACATTTTCTCCAGCTTTCACCACAATCAGGTTTTTCATGTTAACACCCACTTCCACACGAGGAGCAACTGCATAGAAGGGAAAAAAACCCCTCATGATTATTTGTATATAACTGTATTTGTGTATCACTTTTGTTACTGTGCAGAGTTGTACCATTCTCTGCGATGACAGGAATAGGGTCAGATAGCTCGGATGGAAGGCTGATGTTAATTGCGGTCTTGGCGATGACTCTAAACTGGTATTGTTGACCCTCCTCTAGGTTAGTCACCACATAGTTCTCTGTCTGGATGTTCATGCAGTTGGCATTGCAGCGAGTCCACTTCTCTTCTGGAAGCTTTGTGTATTCCACGTAGTAGCCAATCAACTTGCTGCCACCGTCATGCTTTGGACGGCCCCACACTAATGATACAGTGTTCTTGGTCACATCCATGGGCTCGGGTTTTCCTGGTGGGTCTAGATAGAAAAAAACAAACACAAATGAACAGTTGTAGACTACACTGTTTAAATAACAAAGAATGAACTTGAATGCAAAAGAGTGCAAAGAGTTGTTAGTGCCATTGGCCTAAAAACTACATTTCTGATCTCAGCAATATATCCTGAAATTAAAAAGAAAATATATTAACCAGAAAAAGTAGACTTTGAATCATTCTGATATGAGTCAAAGAAGATTGTGGGTGGGCAGGATTGTGTAGATGGTTTTGACATGGAATAATTAAACTATTGATTTTATCATTGAATTGCAGCATCTGTAATCATTTAATTGTTTTCTCCTCAGTTTTTGTGGGTATTGAATCAACTACAGCATGTTTATTTAAAGCAGAGGTTCCCTAGCTTTACTGTTATATACTTTACTATAATACTGTTGAGTTGATATTGATTGATTGATAATTTTAAAAAAAAGTGTAACTGATTGATCAACTGATAGACAGAAAAATAGAATTCACCACTTTAATGTGAGAGCTAAAATGGGCTTCTGTATTTCAGATGTGGACGTGGGTATTTAAAAATAAATTCCCCTTATCTTTTTGTTTGACATGTATTAAAGGGCCTGGGGCTGAACTGAACCACTATTAAATATTTAGCCTTGGTACATGGAGCACGTTATCTAACAGGTGAGATACATTTTTATTCCACGGTTAAAAAGAATTAAAAAAAAAATCAAATGTTTGCTAGCTTCAACAAACTGATCAGGGAATGTTAAAACAGCAGAGGGCATACATAAAATGATGTATACGATGTTTTTTCCAGTTAATAAAAACATGAATGACATAAAAATGCAGCTGTGTTGTGAAGAGCTCTTTGAATTTAAAATTGTCATTTTTGTATTATTGGTTTTAACTGAAATTTATCAACAATATGGTGAAATGGTGAGAAAAATTATGATGTTTTTCTAGTTATAAGAAGTGTTCATACCGACAGCAGTCCTGGCAGTGATGAAGTCTGTCTGTTTACAAGGTTTGCCCTGTCCAGCCTGGTTTTGTGCTGACACCCTGAAGCTGTACTCCAGGCCTTCAATCAGGCCTGTGCAGGTGTACTGAGTGGCTTTGACCAGAGTCTCATTAGCCTTTACCCACAGAAGGCTATTCCTCTCCTTCTTTTCAATGCAATATCCAGTGATGGGGCTCCCACCATCAGTGCTGGGACGCTCCCATGATAGGATGACGAAATCCTTGTTGACCTTGTTTATCTGCAGGTTTCTGGGTTCACTCGGAGGATCTTTGGGGAAAAAACCCATTAACACATAATGTTATTCTTGTAATGCTGGGAAGCTATGATACATATTAGAATGCAAATGCTCACCAAATGGATATCTGGCAATCATCCTCTCAGAGTAGGTAGGCTCAGAGACGCCAAACCTGTTTTCAGCACGAACACGGAAGCTGTACTCTTTGCCAGGTGTCAGTTTGGTCATTCTGAAGCTCGTCTTTGTGCAAGATGTAGAAATGGTGACCCAATCACCCTGGCTAACATCACACTTCTCTACAATGTAGTTGGTGATGTTGCTACCACCATCCTCCTGTGGCGAGTTCCAGAGCAGTGTGCACGCATCTATGTCCAGTTCAGTGATCTCCAAAGGAGCTTCAGGGGGTCCAGGGATGTCTGAGACACAGACAGCACACACGTTGATAATGGAAGGCAAAGCAAAGTACTGTTGATGTGTTTACAAGAACCAGCGGTGTAAAAAGTTTCCGTTCTAACTTACCCATGACGATGACTTTGAGGATCTGATTAATCTTGGCAGTACTGTTCTCAGCTGACAGGCTGTAGTAACCACTATCCTTTCTTGTTACATTCTTTATAATAAGTGTGGTAGTTGTCAGCGTCTTTACAATGGACAGGCGATCAGAGGTCAGCACATCCTCATTGCCCTGCTTCCACTTGCAGACGGGAGCAGGTTTACCTGCCACAATAGCCTCAATCGTCATCTTGGATCCAGCTCTGACTGTCACAATGTCAGGCATGATTATCTTTGGAGCCACTGAGAGGAAGACAAAATATCAATAGTTACTTCTGTATTTCACATGATTTAAACTTTTTGATTGACCTACATAAATGACAGTGTCTCAGTTACTATTATCCATACTAGTATGAGGAAATGTTTAAACTTGTCTACTCACTGAGCTGCTCCTTAACTTCAAACATTCCCTCAGCCTCTCGAGCCAAACTGACTCCCACTGAGTTCCTAGCAGCCACTCTGAACTTATACTTCTTTCCTTCTTTCAGACCAACTACCACGATAGTCAGGTCTTTGACCACAGAATATGGTGTCCATTTGTCCTCAGGTGCACCCTCCTCCTGGTAATCCACCACATAACCATTGATTTTGGCACCTCCATCCCTGAGTGGTTTTAGCCAGCCCAGTGTAGCACTGTTCTTGGTGATCTCTAACACGTCCATCTTCTTTGGAGGGTCTGGCTCACCTGAATCCAAAACAAAGCAGGGATTAGGAACAATTAACAAAACAGACTAAATTCAGAGGCAGAAGAACACAGAACTTACTGATTGGGTCAACAGCCAAGTAGGACCTGGGTGAGTCCTGAGGAACTCCAATGCCATACTTGTTGCAGGCCATGACTCTGAAGTAATACTCAATGCCAGGTGTGAGGTTGGTGACCTTGAAGCTAGTCTTCTTCAGGTCCTCTATGCACTTGGTCCAGGTCTTCCTATCAACCTCTCGTTTCTCCACAACGTAATTGAGGATGGGGCTGCCTCCGTCATTCTCTGGTGGCAACCAGGAGAGTTGAGCTGTTGTTTTGGTGATGTCAGTGGCATCCAGGCTGCCAACCGGCCCAGGTGTGTCTGTGGACAAAATTTTTAAATCAAAGACATGACAGTTTCCTCATTAGTGTCCAGTCTTTTTAAACGGTTTTAAAAGTTATTAAAAGAAAATACACCATTTGACATTCATTTTTTGTTTCTCACCAAGGACTTTGACACGGACAAATATTGCTTTCTCTCCAGCTGAGTTGGACAGAGTGAGTGAATATTTTCCAGAATCCTCTCTGGTGCTCTCAGGGATAACAAGGAAGGACATGGTGTCAACCTGGTCCACGTGACCTCGGCGGACTACATTGTCCACACCCAACCGCTTCCACGTAACCTTGGGGGCAGGCCTTCCTCTGATCACGGCGAAAAGCCTTATAGGACAACCAGCCCTCACAGAAAGGCCTTTCCTCAGACTGGCATCCAGCTCAATTTCTGGAGCCTCTGTTTCACATGAAAAACAAATGAATGTTTAGTGTCATCAACTTTGGAAAATTTACAAGACTACTGTACTGTAATATAAAACATTTATTGAGGCACAGAATCTGATGACTTCTTACCCAGGATCTCCTTGGGAGACACTGCCTCCTTCAAATAAGCATGGCGTCCCCAGCCCACCTGGTTTTGGGCTGACACCTTGAACTCATACTCCTGCTTTTCATCAAGCTGGCCAATAGTAAATTCTGTGAGCACCAGTGGTCCATGAGTATCAATTCTCTTCCAGCCCACTGTGGGATTCTCAGGGTCCGCCTCACTTTTCAGCCTCAGGTCCAAGCTATAGCCAATAATGGGGGCGCCACCGTCATAGACAGGTTTAGACCAGGACAGAGTGATAGAGGTTTTTGTGCTGTCGGCCACCTTCAGGGCTGCAGGGGGACCAGGTGGCTCTGTAGGTGGAGACAGTGAAACAAAACTCATTATGAATGCTGAAATAAAAGACTAAAAGACGAAGCTTGTCAAATCTTAAACCCCATTGTCTGGCATTTTACATGTTCTTCGGCTCTACCACAGAAAAACAAAACAACCCCCCCCCCACTTGAACTCCTTAATAGTAAAGTTGTGACAGCAAACTCACCAATAGGATCTTTGGCTGCAACTGGTCTGCAAGGTTTACTGGGATCTCCCAGACCGACATCATTCTCAGCTCTCACTCTGAACTGGTACTCATGGTTTGGAATCAAGTTGGTTACTTTCATGCGTCTCTCAGAGATTGGGCTCTTAGTGCAGGGCACCCAGCGCACTGCCCTCTTCTCTTTCCTTTCAAGGATGTAGCCAGTGATTGACTTTCCGCCATCATTCTCAGGAGGAGCCCAGACCACAGTCATCTCATCTTTACTCACCTGGATAATAATAATAATAATGGATTGCATTTATATACACACTGTTGGAGGCAAGCTACAGTTGTAGCCACAGCTGCCCTGGGGCAGACTGACAGAAGCGAGGCTGCCATATCGCGCCATCGGCCCCTCTGGCCAACACCAGTAGGCGGTAGGGTAAAGTGTCTTGCCCAAGGACACAACGACCAGGACAGAGAGAGCAGGGGGATCGAACCGGCAAGGTTGCCGGTTCGGATCACAAAACAATTATTATAGCTATGTTAATTACTATGTTATAAAACTTGAAGATGTTGAAATGTTTTCCATGAGACACAATTTCAAATAAAATCGAGTAGAGAGTATACAAAATTTTACCTTGGTGACTTCAGGGGCTTCAGGGGGTCCAGGTTTGTTGAACTGAGTCTTGACAGTTACAGGCTTACTCTCCATGGCAGGGCCAGTTCCCATCTTGTTTTCTGCCCTCACTCTGAATATGTATTCATTGCCCTCCACCAAACGACTGACATTGCAGTATGGTGTGACCACAGAGGCTGAATATGTGGACCAAACCATCCTCCTGGTTTCACATTTCTCTAGAATGTAGCTGTCCACCTCACAACCTCCATCATCCTCTGGAGCATCCCAAACCACTCTGCACTTGTCAGCTCCGATGCCAGTAACCCTCAGGTCTCTCACTGGGCCGGGAATGTCCAGGACATTAACATTGGCATATGCTGTGAAAGTCCCGGCCGAGTTGGTGGCAGTGATAATGTATTTTCCTGTGTCACTACGCTTGGACTTAGTCATCAGAAATTTTGAGTAGTCTGGGCCAGTTTCATAGCTTATTCTGGGATTGTCTCCAGTAGCCTTATCTTTCATCCATTTAACCTCAGGCTGGGGCTTTCCTCTCAGAGCAGCCTCCATCCTGACTGACTCTCCAGCTTTTACTGTCAGTGTTCCAGCCAACTTCAGGTCAATGACAGGCTTCTGGATCTCCTCCCTCACCAGAATATCTGCAAGTTTTACCCAGGCACTCTCACCTCCTTCACTGACAGTCTGCACTCTGGATAACAAATTGTAAAAATAAAGGTAAATAAAGGTAGATAGCTGGATAACCCTTACAGAACACAATTTCTGATCACATAAACACCCAACTAAACAATCAGTAATTGCAAATTAGAAATGAAGTAACCTACCTGAAGGTGTACGTCTGATTTTCCACACACTTATCAGCCAAAAAGAAGGTGTCTGTGAGAGTAGTGGTGTTGAGTTTTTCCCACTGCTCCGCATCTTTAGTTTTACACTCCAGGTTGTAGGACAGATGGGGGCTTCCACCATCATAGTCAGGCTTCCGCCACCTCAAATTGACATAGTTCTTACCAATGTCAATTGCTCTGAAGTTCTCAGGCTCACCGGGCTTGTCAATAGGGTCAATGGCCAATGTAGGAGTTTTGGTCTCCACGGAGGGTCCTGGTCCTATTTTGTTCTCAGCACAGACACGGAACAGGTACTCATGGCCTTCCATCAGCTTTGCCTTGATCTTACGATTAGTGCAGTGGGAAGAGATCATAGACCACATGCTAATACTAGGCTCTCTGCACTCCACAATGTAGTTGGTGATCTCGGATCCACCATTGTCCTTAGGGCTCTCCCAGTTGATCATGCATGAGTCCTTGGTGACATAGGTTACATTCAGATTCTGGCAGTGGCTGGGTCGGTCTAGCACATTAACGGTGATTGTGCGGGAAGCCTCACCACCTTCATTTGAAGCTTTCAGAATATATTTGCCATGGTCATTCCTTGTAGCTTCCTTGATCTTTAGGTGGACTAAAGGAAGATTCTGCAGGATGGTAACACGTTTGCTGTTCTCTAGAATAGTCTCTTCTTTTGACCAAAAAACTTCAGGATCAGGGCGAGCCTTGATGTAACCAATGATGTTGATGTTGTGTCCAACACGCACAGTAACACAATCTCGACAAGTGGCCTCCATCTCAATCTCTGGAGGTATAAGAATATCCTGAGCAGTGACTGATTCTGGGATTTCTCTCGGCTCCCCGTCTCCAATCATGTTTGTAGCAAAGACTCTGAATCTATAGGTCACACCCTCTTCCAGAGCCTTCACCCTGTAGGCACACTGCTTGATCAAGTCATCCAGGTTGACTTTTTTCCATTCTTCAGCGCTAGCTTTCTTCATCTCCACAGTGTAACCAAGGATTGGGCTGCCTCCGTCTTTGGTAGGTTTGGTCCACACCAGGTCAGCAGTGGCCCTGCTGTAATCTTTAACTTTAGGATTGACAGGGGGACTCGGGACAGTGATGGGCCTGCAGGGCTTGCAGGGGTCAGAGATGGGGGAGGGGCCACTATATCCAGCAATATTTTCAGCAAATACTCTGAACTCATACTCGCTGCCCTCGTAGAGGCCCAGGACTCGGTACCTCAGGTCCTTGCAAGGTGTCTTGTTGACACGGATCCACTTTCCTCCCTTGTGTCTGCGCTCAATGATGTAGCCAGTGATCTGACTGCCACCATCAGTTAGGGGCATAGTCCAGCCAAGTGTAACAGCATCCTCCGAGGTATCATAGGATTGTGGCTTACCAGGTGCACTAGGGGGCATGAAGGAGTGCTCAGCAACAGTGGGCTTGCTCTCCAGAGGGGCACCAATGCCCATCTTGTTCTCAGCACGAATGCGAACTACATATTCTACTCCTTTCTGAAGGCGAGTGATCCGGAGCTTCGTGGCAAGGCTACCAGAACTCACACCTCCCCACGTTTCTTTGTTGGACTCTCTTTTCTCCACAATGTAATTGGTTATAGGGGTCCCACCATCATCTTTAGGAGGACGCCATTCAATTGTCATGGAATCTGGCATGACCTCCAGTATGTTGACAGGTCCAATCGGAGCAGCTGGAACATCGAGTACAGTGACATTTAAGGCCACCGTCTTGGTTCCTGCTGGGTTGGACACAGTGAGCAGGTAGGTTCCAGTGTGGTTTCTGGTGCACTCATTAATGCTGAGAATAGTGGAGAAATTATCAGTGTCAATCTTAATGTTGCCCTGGCTGGTGATCTCCTCTCCTTCGATGGACCACTTGGCAGTTGGGACAGGGATTCCTCTCATTATAGCTGGCAGTCTGATGGTAGTCCCGGCCTTCACAATGATGCCCTCAGTGAGTTTAACATCAACTTCAACAATTGGGGGCACTGTGCAAAAAGAGGTCACCTCACATTACTAGACTCATATGAAACAAATATGAAACAAACTTAAATTACTCAGACTTTACCAGTTAGAGCCTTATCAACAGTTTCTTTTTTTCATTAAGATCATCTGCCTCCTCTAATTCTAAGTACTCACTCAAGACACTATCACAGAACACACATCTGCACCACAATTCCTACTCTATAAAGTAAATATCTAGTTTCAGGTGACAACAAACAACTGGAACAATAATTTCATGCTATTAGATATACGTGAAATCCAATAGGGGTCATGCAAATACTGTCTTCTTCCCTACCTAGTTTCTCCTGGCAGAGGATAGGCACTGTGGTATCAGGTCTGCTGAGGCCAATGGCATTCTCAGCCCTCACTCTGAAGCGGTAGGTTTTTCCTTCCTCCAGACCAGTCACATGACTCTCAGGGATGCTGACGGTTTTCCATTCATACCACTCTTTCTCTCCCTCTTCCTGGTACTCTACCAGAAAGCCTGTGATTTCACTTCCTCCATTGCGATCAGGCCAGTTCCATGCTAACCATACCTCAGTCTTGTCCACATCAACATGATGCAGGTCTTTGGGAGGACCAGGAGGGACTGGAGGGATGAAAGCAAAATGAGAGCGATACAGGCTTCAACTACTCACTCTTAGTACAACACATTTTTCTTTGGTGCTTAAGGAAATTTATTTTCAGTATCCCAGAAAGTTGATTCTGTTCATAATCTGGAGAAAGCATTCCCAGAAAACCCTACGCCAGGTAAGAATTTGGATGATTAAGCAAGCATCTTTGGAATTTTCTTTATTTTGTTTTCCAACACCAAAATAATATAGATAAATTTGAAGGATAAACAGTCACTGTGTTGTTACTCACAGAGCGGGTTCATTGCCTTGATGGCCTTTGGTGTCTCGACATATTCGCTGCGGCCAAACTGGTTTTCAGCGGCAACTCTAAACGAGTAGGACGTGCCCTCCATCAGGTGCTTCAACATCATGCTGCGCTTCTTTGATGTAGAGCAGACAGGGACCCACTGAGTGGAAGCTGTGTCTTTCTTCTCTACCACAAAGTTAGTGATGCGAGTACCACCATTATCCTCTGGATCTTTCCAGGACAGGTAGGCAGAGTCACTCCTGACATCAGACACACGGAGGTGCTGGACAGGACCAGGTTTGTCTGAAGAAACATACAAAGAACATCACTAAAGTCTGACCCTTCATTAGGGGAAGACACAAAAATGAAACTGACTTTGAGATGGTGATGGCTCACAAAAATAAAATGTGCTTAATCACAGTCACTTTTTCAAAATTAAAAACCACACAGATGATTCAGCTCCAGATGTGTCCCTTCAAACCACCACTGAATTTTAGCTAATAATCAAATTCTACAAATAATTCTACTTACCAAGAACTAGCACAGTGCAGGTGACAGTCTTGGTTCCAGCTGGATTCTCCACAGTTAGGGTGTAATCTCCACAGTCACCACGATGGCAGAACCTCATCTCCAGCTTGGTGCCTGTCTGGTTGGTTTCGATATCTGCCCGAGGGGGAACCTCTGCGTCATTCTTCTTCCAGGTGACAGTAGGAAATGGGACACCTTTGATGCCGGCTATCAGAGCAATATGAGTGCCAGCCATGGCCTTAATTTCTCGGGTCATTCCGGCATCTAGAATCAACTCTGGAGGCTCTGAAAGATGTGGAAGAAGGAAGTGAGAGAATTAATGACTACAAACACTAGAGTACCTCAATACACATATGTAGCACTTATGTAGCATTCTATGACACTGAAATGACAACTCACCAAGTCTGTCCTGTACTCTAATTGGCTCAGTAATGTTGGCTGGGTTGGACTCCCCAGCAGCGTTGACAGCCATGACTCTGAAGCGGTACAAAACACCATCTTCCAAGTTGATAACCTTAAACTTGGTTTCTTTGCAGGAGTCTGGAGTCTGGTTCACCTGTTGTCCAAATTGACAAAATTCAGTGAAATAAGAAAGAAAGAAAGAAAGAACATTAGAATTGAAATGAAGAAATTAAAAGGTTAAATGTAGTTGTAAGGGTTGTCTACATGTTATATCTCTCGCCTCAATGACACAAGGTAACTTCCTCACCTTGTGCCATTCCTCCTTTCCAGCTGCCTGGAACTCCAGCAAGTATCCAAAGATTTTTCCTCTGCCAGTGTCGGTAGGTGGCTCCCATGACAGGGTAACTGACTCCTTGGTAAAGTCGATAGCCTTTAGATTCACTGGCGGACTAGGTTTCACTAGGGAAAAGAAGAAGGAATGTTCTTGTGCTGCATTTACATCCACTAATAATGACATGGAGTGTAATTGAAAGAGATCAACTCACCAATGGGATCTTTGGCAAAGACAGGTTTAGATGGTGGGCTTGGGTCTCCAGCTCCCACTTCATTCTCAGCACTGACCCTGAACTCATACTCGCAGCCTTTCAGGAGGTCAGTCACCCAATACTCCACCTTAGGATGGATTCTTTCTGTGTTGCAGCGAACCCACCTGAGAGGAGAAACATAAAGACTAATGTCTTGATGCATGTCAGCTAAGTAAATCCCAGAAAGTTGACTTTGTTTTATCTTGACGATGCGTTTTCAGTGGGAGAAATATTTCTCCAATGTGATTTCTTGGATGAGTTTCTCCCACTGAAAACGCTGAAATTGAATGGAATGAAATGAAAATTCCGATTAAGTCTTGTTTGTAAGAATGCATTTATAGAAATATAAATAACATGCATATTTTTTACTTGAGGAAGGAGGAAGCCAGAATACTCAGAAAAAAACAACACATGGTTTGCATGAGAACATGCAAACTCCACATAGAAAGGCAAGGCAGGCAAATAAACTCAAACCTGGGTCCTTCTTGCTCTGATGTGACAGAGCTAACTACCACACCACTGTGTTGCAACAGGTTTAATCTCAGTTTTCTAAAAAGGTTTGATTTATTAGGCATTGGGCTGACTGTGGCATCAGAGTTTGTGAGGCCACACACACACTTGAAGAAAGAGTTTGACATAGCTACCACAGACTGGTGCCCAACACAAGACCAGTGGTAAAACATTACATACTCACAGAGCAGTAGTTACATTATCAGCAACTAAAACAAATAACTTTAACAACTAGCTGAAATGTGCTGTTATTAATTCGTAAGCTTGTTACAAGTCTGGATTGTGTACTTTGACATGCCAGTCATGGCTGTGTAAGTACACGAAAAAAGAATTAGAAGAAACACCTACAAATGTTGCCTGGGCCCTAAACTATCAGTGTTATATGTATTTATGAACCTGTTGGCCATGGTCTCCTTCCTCTCCACAATGTAGCCTGTGATTGGTTTCCCTCCATCAGCAGGCGGCTCCCAGCTGATTAGGGCAGAGTCATGGTAAACTTCCTTCACCAGAGGCTGCTTGGGAGCATCTGGTGTCTCTGTAACAGACACAATGAAATGCAATTACATGCTGTTTTTACTTTATAAACACAAAAGCGGATTGCTTGCTGGTTTTGTGTGTTGTTCTCTGTGAATATCACTTACTGAAAATGTCTCTAGCTTTAGTCTCTGCAGACAGAAGAGGGTCACTGATGCCATAGATGTTTTGAGCCATTATACGAATGATGTACTCCCGGCCCTCGATTAGCTTTGGCACCTGAAAGGATATTAGTAATCAAAGCCTTTGTACCATTTTCTTGATAACAAAAGAATAAAAAAAGAATGGTAAAAATTCAGGCATTTCAAATAAACATTTTATCAAAGATCTTCACAGGATCTTCTTACATATAAGGTGCATACTAAACTTGTGGTCCAGATTTGCACTTCTCGTCACTGTTTCGAACATTTTCTGTGCTTAAAATATCTCTACTCACTCTGCAGGTGGTTCTGGTACAGGATGAGGTGACAGGCATCCATAGGTCTCTGTTGGTATCTCTCTTCTCAATGATGTAGTTGGAGACAGCACAGCCTCCGTCATCCAGAGGCGGCTTCCAGGAGATTACCATGTAATTCCTGTAGACTTCGTTGAACTCGACGGGTCCCTCTGGTGGCTGAGGACGGTCTGACAGGAAAAGAATTTACAGTGATCAGCAACATGAAAATCTCTTCATTTAATTTTCACACCACGGCTTATAAAAGGTTATAACACTGGGACGCTCAAATTTAACATTTATTACACATTTAAACAGTTACTTGTTCAACATGTTAAGTAAAGGAAAATATCTAAAATCTCAGGGTACTTACTATAACTTAAATTAAACATCTTGACCACTGACAAAACATTTTAAAATAATGTTATCATTTAGATATTAAAATTACTATACTTAACAAATATGTAGGAGTGCTTTATTGCATTAGTATTTCTGCAGTATAGAAACATTCTGTTTCAGAGTAATTCTAAAAAACAAGTTCAAGCCTTTTTTACTTCTAGGCTCAGTTACTGTAGTTATCAGGTTGTTCTAAAAGTTCCCTAAAAAGCCTTCAGTTGATCCAAAATAATGCAGCAAAAGAAATGAGAAAAGAAAAATAGAAAAAGAGGCCATAATTCTCCCATATTAGCTTCTCATCAGTGGGTCCCTGTTAACCCCAGAATCAAATTAAAAAATTTCCTCCTTATATACAAGGTCTTGAAAAAAACAGGCCTCTTCTTATCTTGAATATGTTGCACATTGCCCCAATAGTACGTCGCCCTCGGATTGCTGGCTTACTTTTGTTTCCTATGGTATTTAAAAAGAACAGAGAGAGAGCCTACAGGCCCCTCATATGTGGATCTGTCACTCATTTTTCCTGATAATATACCATAAATATCTCTTATGGTCCATATTGCAGCTCCAGTACACTTACTACTCTAATTTTCTGTCTGATTTTGATGTGTTGTGTATCCAAGTAGTCTAAAAAATCTTGACTTTTTCCAGACTACAAGTGGCCATTAGGTCTTAAATGCTCAGACAAACAGAGGCATTGTTTTAAGTGCCTTCTCTGAATTTTAGTTTTTAAACCTCTGATTTGATTGTGAGTCATGTACAAGCAGCTTACCACTCGTCTCGATACATCCATTAACATATCCTTCATTTCTGGTGTTAGGTGTTGGTTCGGATCAATACTACTTTTGTGTTGTGTCAGTTCCACAGCTGGTCAGGTCATTAACTCTTTGCTGTGACTCACCGACCACAGTGATGGTGCAGATTCCCGAGCGAGTGCCAGCAGCATTCTCTATGCTGACACAATAGCGGCCGCTGTGTTCTCTCTTGGCCTTGCTGATGTTGAGGCTGAGGTGGTGGGTGGTGCTGTGGAGGCTGATGTCCTCATCTGCCTTCAGGTCCTCATCATTCTTTGTCCAGGTGATAGCAGGGGCCGGTTTGCCACTGTAGCGTCCCGACAGCATGCAGTTGTCTCCCACCTTTACCATGAGCTTTTCCCTGAAGTCCAGGTCCAGAGTCGGTGGCTCTGCAGGGGTAACAGTTAAGCTAGTTATTAAATCAGCTGAAAATCTTCCCCTAGATCATTTTCTCTAATATATAAGACCATTTCCACATCTACAACAGTTATAATGGCACATTTTGTCACATCATCTTACTTCATATCAAATTATTTAATCCTGTTTATTGTATTTCCACAACAACCACAAAGATAAGTTCCAGTCCATGTGTGCTGAAAATCATACAACAAATGCATTGAAGCCTTTAAAAATAACTTAAAATAAAAATATATTTACAGTTATTCTGTAAGAACAAACATAGGCAACAGGAATGTTCACACATAGCTTAAACCCCACAATCAGCACACATGAAGGTGGGGTTCAAAAATGAGTGAATCTCATCAATTCAGTATCTAACCAAATTTGGACTTCCCCTCTTTTGCTGAAATACGACCTAGAAGAACCTGACCTAAAAAAGTATTTTTACAGATGAATATGACCTTTGAATATAAAATGTCATAATTTTGTCTTTTGACATCATTTGGAGAAGCAGGGTTAACACATAAGACTTCCACACACACTACGGTGACACTCTGCCATTTAGATACATTTTCTCATAATTAGCAAATAACATATTGGCCAAAAGTATGTTTAGTGAGATTAAGGTAACCATGATCTTTGACAATCAGAATCTAATCAGTTTATCCGTGAGACCAGGAAAACTCAAGTTATCTCCATGATCAGAATAGAACGACTGAATAAAAACATACAACCTCTGGCATTTGCTGACAACTGAAGCATTAAAACATCACTTTATGTCATTACATGGCAAAACACTGACAAACCTCGAATTACATCCCAAAACCAACTTGCTGAAACAACTGTCATACCTCATAAGCAATGTTGAATCATAATTATCATCCTTGGTTTTCACATTGGTGTGTCACTAGTTTTTCTGATAAAATGAATGTTGTCATGTTGTGTCACTTACCAAGTTCATCCTTGCACTGCACAGGTTTGGTGGCAAACGATGGTTTGCCTTGTCCCACCTGGTTGACAGCTGAGACTCTGAACTCATGGCTTGAGCCTTCCTTCAGCCCAGTTAGTGTGAACCTTCTGTCCATCAGCTTGTCCTCTCTGCCTACTCTCACAAAGTTGTCATGGCCTATCATTCGGGACTCAAGGACATAGCTGATCACATCTGCACCACCATCATATTTGGGTGGTCTCCAGGTGACAGAGATGGAGTCTTTGGTAATAGCTGTGATGATTAGATCCTCAGGACGCTCTGGGACAGCTGCAGAAGATACAAACACAGAGTGACAGCAGTTTTTTTTGTTCTACCCAAATGGCTGTCAAAGGGTTTCATGCCTCACGAGCGTTACAATATTGGTTGTTTTCCTGTAGATATTCTGCACAAATTGTGAGGCGTTGACTTGTAAAAAAGATTTACTTCCAGGTTATAATTAACATTCAAATTATTGAAAGTATATAATTGAAAAATTATTTTTGCACTTCCATAGATTTAAAACAAATTTGTAATAATTAATTGATTAATTAATTCATTTTTAAAACTACATAAAATCAGTGTCTTCTAAAGATTTCATGCCTAATAGTTGCAACTTTGAAATGAGGATTTAAAAAAAAAATTTTTGTATATAACAATTCAGTAATAGCTCCTATTATGTTTTTTCTAGTTTGGTGATAACCCCTAAAATTGTAAAGAAGTTGCAACTAAAATGTTAAATAACGGACTCTTTTCCTTTCAGGTTACTACATGTTGGACTTACAGATGGGATCTTTGATGAGAACCATCTTGTCGGTCTCGACGAAAGGTCCCATGCCTATGATGTTCTCAGCTGCAATTCTGAAGAAGTAGCCTTTGCCATCAATGAGTCCTTGTACTACAGCATTGTTTCTTGTCACTGTGTAAGATACAGAGGTCCAACCCATGCGGTCTGACTCTCTCTTCTCAATAATATAGTTGGTAATGGCTGAGCCGCCATCGTCCTCAGGGGAGTACCAGGTCAGCTTGCAGGAGTCATTGGTCAGGTTCTCTCCAGTGAAGGGAAGACCAACTGGTCCAGGAACGTCTGTAGAGATAAGGACAGAGTCAGAGTCAGACAAGAAAATATAGAAAAAGTTCTGTTTTAAGTAGAGAGTGGAGTTCTGCCATGCATGCTCAGTTAATCTGCATATAAAGGTTCCATATTCTACTTGGATATGCGGTTAAGAAAGTGGATGGGACAGCTCTTTATGCATCAGCATGTTCAAATTGTTTGAGGTGAATGTGATTACCCACCCAGGACCTCAACAATGACCGCCTTCTTCCTCTCTCCGCCCTCGTTCTTTGCACTTAGTGTATAAATGCCCTGGTGTTGGCGTCTGCAGTTCTTAATGACCAGTGAATTAGAGATGCCTGTCGTCTCCACCACGGCCTCTTTGGGCACCTCACTGTCATCTCGGCACCAAGTGATCTGTGGGGTAGGTTTGCCGGACACGTAGGCGATAATGCGGATGGTGCCACCGGCATGGACTACGATTTTCTCCTTCACTGAGGCGTCAAGATCCATCTCAGGAGGAACTGCACGAGACGGGGACAATTTTTACGTTTGTGCTGTTAACAAAAATCATTGCTTTGCCAGATGTCAAAGTTGGATCTGTATCTTACTTGTTCTGTCTTTGACCTCAATTAGCTCAGACACTAATCCAGGGTCTCCTACTCCAGCAGCATTCACAGCTCGGACTCTGAAGCGGTACAGACCACCTTCCTTAAGACCAGCCACCACAAATTTAGTTCCTCTGATCTCAGTATCCTTTGCCTGGGCAGAGACGAAATGCAAATTAACTTTCACTTAATCATGTTAAAAACACTACATACTGGATCTTCATTGGCTTTGTGGAGATGTCTCAAATCCTGAAGTCAACATTACAACATTAAAGGTGAGTTCAGAGCAACTGATGTCACTCTGTAAAGGTTCATACATACACAGATTACATTATTTTACTGCATCATTAACCATAGTGCTCTATCTCTTCATAGATTTAATGCATTGGTGTCTCATGTTATTCACTGCATTTTATTCAGTTTGGGACTGTTAGATGTTTGACAGACTGGCAGTCTGTCCAGGGTGCCCCCCCCCCCCGCCGACCCTGATAAGGTATGCGGAAGAGAATCAGTGGAACGGATCTAGAACAGTTTCATATGGTCTCGTATTTTAGCAATGTAACACAGCTGTATTTTATGGAACTAAGGAAGGACCACACCAAACCTCACCGATATGTTCACAAACAATTCAAACTAAGTGGTTTTCATCTTAGTGTATTCATTCTTCCTTTGTTTTATCATGTACAGACTTGTGATTCACTTCAAGCAACTGGATGAATAAAAACAGATAAAAACAAAGAATCGGAAGTTTAACAGTATATTTTTGTTGTTATTCATCTGTTTCTCTTTTTACCTTCACCCAGGCCTCCTCAGTTTCTGTTTCCTTCTCCTCTTCAGCTACACTCAGGAGCAGCCTCCTCTGAGCTTTCTTCTCCTCTTCCTCCTTGTTCACCTCCTTGAACTCCACAATATAGCCTGTGACTTTTGACCCTCCGTCCACCAGAGGCGGTATCCACTCGAGCTCAACTGTAGACTTTGTCCAGTCTGTTACCTTTGGAGTGGGCGGTCCAGGAGGCTCTGCATGCACAAATTGAAATACTGTAAAGCTCTAGTTTCTGCTAAATCAGAAATGTGATTAGAAGCATACACAATGGTAAAACATGTTTCACCACCACTGCTGTCTGGAGTTTGACATTTCATTTGGGATCATTTACTTTAGTTTTGCTCGAGAATCATTTAACATGATCTAATCTCTGTTACAATGTTGCTGCTAACATGCTTTAACACAATAATAACTTCTGTCTTACTGATGGGGTCTCTGCAGAGTATGGGGTCAGAAGGTATACTGGGCAGTCCACAGCCAGCAGCATTGACAGCAATGACCCTGAACTGGTATACGGCCCCTTCCAGTAGGCCAGTGACATCCCAGTTGTTGCCCAGTGGCAGTGCCCTAATGGGCTCACGGTTGACACGGATCCAGCGCTTGGCAGTGGTCTCCTTCTTCTCGATGATGTAGCCAGTGATGGGGGACCCGCCATCGTACTTGGGTTCTTCCCAGTTGACAGTCATTGACTCCAGACAGACTTCTGTCACAGTGGGCTTTTCACACTGACCGGGGACAGCTGCAAGAGGACAGGGCTGTTATCCATGATCCATCCATAATCAATACATAATTTGTCTATGAATTACCAGACAGACAGATCAGAATCCTCTAGAGGTGTGGGTGTTAGTGACACAGTGTAATATGTAATATCGTCTAAGATTGGCCTGTTAAAGGCCAATTTCTTTTTTAATATGTCCTGATATATAAAACCATAGAATTGAAAGTACTTTTTTTAATATTAGAAAATGATGACGGTAAATTATGCAGTAAGTGGACTGTAAAGAAATAATTTAACATAAAGTGTAATACAAGTTATTTGTCATCACTTGTGTAATGAGGGTGAAGATGATGGTCTAAACTCACTGAAGAGATTTCTGGCCTTCTCTGGATCACTGACCAGTGGTGGGCCTACTCCAAACTTGTTTTGAGCCATGACTCTGAACTCATACTCATGGTTCTCTGTCAGCCGGGTTACCACATAGGTGCACTCTTTGGGATCATTGGAGACATGGACCCAGGATTTCCTGTTCTCCTCGCGCTTCTCAACCACGTAGTTGGTGATCTTAGATCCACCGTCATCGATGGGAGGGTTCCAGGCGAGGCCTATTCTTTCTGCAAACACCTCCGTGAACTTGATTGGTCCGACTGGGGGACCGGGAGGTCCTACATGGAGAGGGAGGCTGAGTCATATATGTATATCTGAAGAGACCTGGAAATCACTTCAACCAGTCATCAAACCTGCTATCACCTGATAATTAAACTACTACAAGACTTTTAACCTTAATTTGAGAACATCACACAATTTGAATAAAATATGAGTCTTTTTAGACAAAGAACCGACTTCGGATACTGCAAAGGCTTTGAGTCGGGGCATAGCGCTGTTGATTTGAAGGTGACACAGCGCTCTGCCAGGCCTCGCGTCCGTTAATGAAACTTGTACTGTTGTTGCCTTTAAATTAAATTATCTGATAAGAAATATGGTTTGCTGTGATTCAGCTTTGTTGAGAAATAAAAAAACAAATATTTTTTGAGAGTTGAAAAGACACATGTAACATCTTTAGGTTGAATTTCTTACCAAACACTAAGAGCTTGATGTCCTTGCAAACAGTGCCCAGACTATTAGTGGCTGTCAGGCTGTAGAGTGAGCTGTCATGCCTGCTGGCTTGCTGTATTAGAAGGGTGCACTTATCCTGGGTTACTAGTTTGTTGATATGTTGGTCATACTGAATGGCAGACTTCTCCTCAGGTTTGTCCAGACTGGCTTTGTGCCAAACGAGGCTGGGGAATGGACAGCCACTAACTTTCGCAACAATGCTGATGTCACAGCCCTCCTCTCCCTCCATAGCCTCACGTAGTTCAATAGTGGGCGGACCTGCAGAAATATGATCAGTTTGTTATGATCAACAAAACAAACAGTTTGTTAATCACCATCATAAAGTTAACTGAATGCAACATTCTCAGGCACCCACAGATGTTCGTGTAACAGCCCCTGTAAACATTTGACTTAAAAAACAAATGTGCTGGTCAAATAGAGTGGAATATGAGTAGCCTGTCATTGGCTGAAGAGGCTGTTGCTCACATGTCTGATCCTTGATGACCATGGGTCCAATGGTGGCAGAGGGTCGGCTGGGTCCAGCAGCATTTACAGCTTTTACTCTGAACTCATATTCTCCTCCCTGTAGATTAACAAGACAGTCAACGCAAAGTTTGGGTAAAATTCCGGTAGAAATTCCCAAATCACAGTGGAACAGTGGGCTGAAAGCTCAGTTTTTATCCTCTCCTGTTATTTTTTGTTGTTTGTTTTTTTAAGTAAAAAATATAAATGTCCCTCAGAAGCAACTCTCTCTGCAGGATACATTTTGGCTTAATTCTCAAATTTTGTGTTGGAGAAATACAAGTTAAAATTACAGTAACATCGCAAAGAGATAGAGTGGGTTAAAGATTATGCACTAAATATTTATCATCTTAAAAAAACTTTAAAGTAAAAAAACAATCTTTATTGCATTATGTCTTGATGCATGCTCAATCATGCAGCTAAGGAAATCCCAAAAAGCTGATTCTGTTCATCTGGAGATAACGTTTTGAGTGGGATAAAAGTTTTGCCAAAAATGGGTCCACCCCAAGGATCGGGTCCCTGACACAAACAGAGTAACATAGTGTACGCTGTTAAGTGCCAGGAGGATTGCCAGGATTTATACATCGGGGAAACCAAACAACCTCTAGCGAAGCGGATGGCACAACACAGAAGAGCAACCTCATCAGGCCAGGACTCTGCAGTCTATTTACACCTACACGCCAGTGGACACTCTTTCAGTGATGAGGATGTACACATCCTGGACAGGGAGGAACGCTGGTTTGAGGGCGGAGTCAAGGAGGCCATTTATGTGAAGAGGGAAAGACCATCTCTGACTGGAGGAGGGAGCCTAAGGGTACATCTGTCACCATCTTACCATGCTGTGATTGCAGCCATTCCCCAACTCTCTGTGAATGGGACTCATGGACATTGGTCAGTGGCCATGACAATTTGCATATTAATGATCTTGAAACTGACCATTATTCGCTAGTGGTGCTAGTTTCAGTTATTGGGCAAAATTCCTGTTTATAAGGTTGGAAACCTGCAGTCAGCTGAGACTGAAGACGTCAGTTGGATGAGTGACGAAACGTTTCTCCCACTGAAAACTCTACCCCCAGATGAACAGAATCAACTTTTGGGGATTTATTGCATTACATCTTTATCAGTTATCAGTTTGTGTTTACTAGAAATCATCTTAAATAACTTCCAGAAAGAAAATGATCAATCTTAAAACTAGGACAAAAAGTGAAATTTAAAATATGCCTTTGCTCTGAATTTCTCCAGCCATGTATTAACAAATGTGATTCTAATTAATACAGGAAACAAGCAGTACATGGAGGAATACTTTGAAGAGGAAAGACTGACCTCTTTGAGATCCTCTACCACAAAGGTGAGCTCTTCCACATCTCTCTTGTTGCACTGTTTCCAGGTCTCTTTCTCCTTGCTGGTGGTGTCCCAGCTCAATCGTTCAATGATGTAATGCTTCACAGGAGAGCCACCGTTATTTTTGGGAGCCTCCCAGCTCAAGGTGACAGTGTTCTTTGTCACCAGGTTAACCTTCAGCTTGGTGGGGGGGTCAGGTGGGTCTGAGAAAGAGGAAGGTTAATATCAGGGCAATTCATGTAAACTTTGGAAGTATGTGCTGCATATCTGGAGCTGAAATTCCAAGCAAGTCCTCACAGATGGGGTCTCTGGCCCGGGCAGGTTCAGTGGTGACAGTGAATGGGCCGAATCCCAATCGGTTCTCTGCTCGCACTCTGAACAGGTAGTCCTGACCCTCTAGCAGTCCTGGCACCACATAGGCCTGGCTAGCACAGGCTACATTAACCTGATAACAAAGCAAAAAAAGTCAGCTAATCAATCACAAACAGCAAAATCTTAAAGTTAAACTTAGCTGTTTAAGATTAAGGGTTACATCTAGTGCTTCTGAGTCATGGACATATTATTAGAATCATAGAAGCAGCTTACTATTTAGCCTGGGAGTCTCTATCCATTCCTGCAACATCTAATCAAAGGGACTATTTCCATACATTACTTTTGAAACTTAGCAAAATAGGATAGAGAAACTGACAACAAAGTGATGTTTACCTTGGTCCAGGCCTTGTCGGTGACAGATTTCTTCTCAATAAAGTAACTCTTGATTCGCTCTCCTCCATCTGTATCGGGGAGCTTCCAGATCAGCCTCATGGTTGATCGGGTGATGTCAGTAATCTTTAAGTCCTTTGGAGGTCCGGGAACATCTGCAGCCACAAGCACATTTAGGACACGGGAAAAATATGCCACTCTGCCATTGCTAGTCATCTATAAGTATGCCTCTCTTAAAAAAAGTCACGAACATACCGAGGACAATGACCCTGATGTTGAGGTGTTTCTGTCCAGACTTGTTCTTGGCTGTGATGGTGTAACGTCCAGAGTGACTCCTCAGACTGACAGGTATAGTCACAACAGAAGTGGTGTCTGTGGACTCCACCTGAATAAGCAAAACAAAAAAATATTTAAAGAATTGTCTTATGTACACAAACATAATAATGCAATGGTTTCATAAAATTTTAACAGACAAGTGAAAAATAAGGGAAACAAGGGCAAGAACTCTTAAGGTCTCACCTCAGAGTCCACAGGCAGTGTGTGGAGTTTGTTTTTCTTGTGCGTCTTGGCTTTGCCGTCAAAGTCCCAGGTTACCTTAGGAGTGGGCCGGCCTTTGATGGTGGTGGGGATTCTAATGGGATCTCCAGCACGGATGGAAACCAGGTCATCTGCCATCACATCAAGTGTGATTGAAGGTGCAACTGTTGAGTAGGGATTGATAGACACATCAGTGGATGGAATACACAGTATCTACTTATTGTAGTGAAAATTACTTTAAATTCAGACATACGTTGGACATCCTCAATAAGAACTTCACTAGTGCGGGGGCTGGGATCAGACTCTCCAATGTCATTGACAGCAATGATCCTGAAGCGGTAGCGCTTCAGCTCGCGGAGGCTTGGCACTGTAAACTCAGTAGTGGGGTGCAGGGTTTCAGGATCATTTACTCTCACCCACTCTGATGTCCCCTCATCCTGTATCTGGATAATGTAGCCCTTGATGGGACTGCCACCATCACTCTCTGGTGGTTTCCAGGAGAGTGTGACATTGTGTTTTGTCTTATCAGCCACCTCAGGAGCAGCAGGCATGCTTGGAGGAGCTGCAGGGAAAAGCAACAAAATGTGAAAAAAGTCTCCATTTTAGGAATCTTAAATTCTATCGTTCATCATCCCCCTGAATCTTGTGAGGAATTATCTGGCCAACAGCAGACGTGAGTAAGCTGGTGGGTTTGAAAAAGACATGCGTTGTCCTTTACTTACTGAGAGGGTCAACAGCAAAGGCAGAGTCAGATGGTCCACTGAAAGGTCCGGTTCCTGCTGAATTACAGGCTGCGACTCTGAACTCGTACTCTGTTCCTTCAAACAGACGTGTCACCTGAGAGACACATAATGCAACAGTATTCAATTTCTAAACAAGGAGTTGTACACACCGAGGCAGTGCTTTGCTTAAAATAAATGTTAAAATTACTACAAAGCCCCACAGCTCACCTGGTACTCCCAGCCTTTCATGCCCCTCTTTGTGATGGGCATCTTATTGACTTTAGCCCAGTAAGCAGTGCCTTTCTCCCTTTTTTCCAGCCAGTAACCAATAATCGTGGAGCCTCCATTATCTCTGGGAGGTTCCCAGGTTAGAGTCATGGAGGTCTTGCAGTACTCTGCGATTGTTGGTTTCTCTGGTGGGCCAGGAAGGCCGAAGGGGTCTATAATATGAACTTCCTCAGTTGTGCAGGGATCAGATTTACCGTAGCGGTTCTCAGCCCGTACCCGGAAAAGGTAGGTCTTTTTGTTTTCCAGGTTCCAGACCTTCAGAAGATGTAGGTGATGTTACCATTGGAAACCAATTAGACTGCATTTATTATTACTAATATAACTTGTAGTTGGTGCTACTATTATAAAGACATACCCCATATTTTCTCTCAATTATGCTATTTGTAACCTCCTCCCACTGCGGTTCAGGTGGAGCTTCCTGTCCCTCTTCCACCTCAGGCACCTCTGTTACCACTTCCTTCTTCTCAATGATGTAGTTGGTCAGTTCACTTCCGCCATTATCAAGTGGTGCGTCCCAGTTGAGGTAGCAGGACTCACCCCTGATATTGGATACTGTCACATTCCTTGGTGGAGTTGGTCGGTCTAAAGAGAAGAGCATGAGTTCAGTCAGGACGCTGTCAGCTGGGTATTCTGATACAAACAGAACTAGCATAACTAATAACATAACACCATATTTTATGTTATAAAGTACCACCTCGTTGACATGATTTCAACTCACCAAGCACCATGACATAGACCGTGTGCTTGGCTGAACCCATGTTGTTGGAGGCAGCCACAGTGTAACTGCCACGGTCCCTCCTGTTGGCTGCTGGGATGGACAGCATGGTCTTGCAATTCATTCTGCCAGTCACATTTGTCTCCATCAGTAGAGTCTCAGTAGGCTTCTCGATCACTACGTCATCCTTAGACCACTCGATCTTAGGGATGGGGAGTCCCAGGACATCAGCTGGGATCTCGATGGATTCACCCTTCTTCACAGTAATGGTGTCCCCTTTGAACTGCTTCAGCATGTGAATCTCAGGAGACACTGAGAGAGGCAAGACAGAAATCAACCAAATCAGAATGCAAATAGGTATGAGCCAAGTTATTAGCATCCACCAGGGTTGACTTCTTTATTTTATATACATTTCTCTGGAGAAAACTCTTCCGTCCATTACTTGAACAAGTAGAAGTTTTCAGGCTTTACCTTCATCATCTTGGATAACCACAGTCAGTGGGATGGATGGCTCACTCTCTCCAATAAGGTTGGCACACTTGATTCTGAACTCGTACATCCAGGCATCATCCAGGCCCTCCACAGTCATAGTCATGTTGGGACAGATCTCAGTGTTGCAGGGCTCAAAGGCCTGCTGGTCCTGCCTCTTTTTCTCAACAAAGTAACCAATGATAGGGCTGCCGCCATCATTACGTGGTGGTTTCCAGGCGAATGTGATGGAGTTCTTTGTGCGTTCAGTGTAGTGGAACTTCTCAGGATATGATGGCGGGCCTGCAAAACCACACAAGAAACTTGTTTCAAGTACACTTTCACATTTCACACTGCTTCTAAACTCAAAATCCCCAACATCCATAGAATGAAAATAAACGTAGCACTCACCCTGTGGGTCTACAGCCTTGATGGGTCCTAGTTCAACGGGTGGGCCCAGGCCGTATTTGTTCTTGGCGATGACACGGAACAGGTATTCTTGTCCCTCCATAATGCCCACACACTCACACTTGGACGAGGTGGTTTCAACAGGTTGCCTCCATGTGTGCATCTTGGGATCTCTTCGCTCCACGAGGAAGCCGGTTAAGTCACTGCCTCCATCGTCTTCAGGGTCATCCCAGTTCAGAAAGATCATCTTACGAGTGACAACAACAGGCTTCAGGTCTGTGACAGGTCCAGGGACATCTGAAAATAAAACAATATTATTCTGTTTGATCATTTGTTCAGTGTTATCAGTATAGCTTCAACTAATTAGAAGTTCAGCCTGAATTCTAACGTCCTGGACTCACCCATGACCTCTACTCTGGTCCATGCAGACTTGGTGCCACTGGGGTTGCAAGCGGAGATTTGATATTTTCCGCAGTCTTTCCTCTGAACATTCTTGACTGAGAAGATGCTGTTGTTGTCCTCAGTGAGGATCTCCACACGGTCTTTGTCAGGTTTGCCATCATCCTTGGTCCAGGTGATGGCTGGGTAGGGTTTACCTGTGACTGTAGCAGGTATAAGGAGGTTTTCTCCAGCTCTGATCACGACGCCATTCTTGACAGACAGATCCAATTCAATTACAGGGATCTCTGTTAGTGATGACCAGAAAAGAAGCAAAGAATGAAAAACAAACAAATAAAATACAAGAAGAAGAAGATATACATCAATACTAAATTAAACAAGATTTGATCTAATTGAACACTGGTTCAAATTTCTACATTTTTAAAAATATTTTTCCGAGTTTTTCAGCTAACCTGCAGGATTTCTGACAAATACAGACTCTGTGAATCCTGGTGTTCCCTCTCCAGCAGCATTACAGGCAATGACTCTGACCATGTACTTTGCTCCCTCTCTGACTCCATAAACAGTGAAGTTCCGAGTCTTCCATGGACGTTCCGTAGATCTCGACCAGTCCTTTGTACCAGCCATAGCCTGAATAACACCACAGAACAAACAAGAACATCCATCAGGACTGAAATCAACTTCTAACATGACAGAATCTCAAAAACAAAGTTAAAAACTTAGGAGAAGTAACTTTTTCACCTTATCAACGTGATATCCCAGGATTTCCCCACCTCCATTGTCAGCAGGCGGGTCCCACTCAACTTCGATGGAGTGGTCAGTAGTTGCTGCCACTCGGGCAACTGGAGGACCTGGAGGCACTGTAGGGTCATAGTAAACACAGATGAAACTCACCCTACGATTGACTATATTTCAGTGAGAATAACTATACCCAGATGAGGTAGGAAGTAATTCAGTTCAAATATTATACTAAAACAAAAAATCACTTGGAAATCATCTAATCTAATGTTTTAGATCATCAAACAAATTGTATTTAACAAAGACAACATAAGTAAATAGAAAATGCTGTTTTTTCATGTTGATTTTATTTATTAAGGGAAAAACGTTATCCAAACCTACCTGGCCCTATATGAAAAAGTGAACCTAACAGCTGGTTCTACCACCCCTGGCAGCAAGAACTGCAATCAAGTGTTTGCAATAACTGGCAATGAATCTTTTATATTGGTGTGGAAGAATTTTGGTCTACTCTTCTTTGCAGATAAGTTTGAATTCAGCCATATTGCCCTGTTTGAAGTCATGTCAGTCCATTTCTATATGTTTTAAGTCTGGAGTTACTCTAGGCTACTCCTAAACCTTCAATTAGGCTTTTTAGGCCATCCAAACGTGAACTTGCTGGTGTGTTTTGTATCATCGTACTGCTCCATAACCTGGGTGCACTTGAGCTTCAGGGCACAAAGTGATGGCTGAATATTCTCTTTCAGGATTTTCTAGTAGAGAGGAGAATTCATGGCTCCATTCATTTGCTCATTTTATGCCAGATGTAACAGGACTCTTCAAAATGTTAAACTGTAACCCTTTCCCTCCCCGGCAGCGATGTCTCATTCGAATGCTTGCCATATTAACTTTCGATGGCACTTTATGTGCCTACCATGTTTGACCACAGGTAAAGGGGAATAAGGGTTCGATTCCGGAGAGAACCTGACAAACAACTACCACATCCAAAGAAGACAGCACGCGCACAAATGATCCCCTCCTGACTCGGGGAGGTAGTGACGCAAAATAACAATACAGGACTCTTTCGAGGCCCTGTAATATGAATGAGAATGAAATAATCTTTTAAAAATATTTTCTATTTACTCAGGTTATCAATTTCTAATATTAAAATTTGTTTGAAATTTTATCTGAAACATATAAATGTGACAAAAAAACATTCTGGAAAGGAGCAAATAATTTTACTATAACTTTCTATATTTTTCTTCAAACTTCTAAATTCTAAAAATTGCCAGTTGCTCATTTTTCAAATATTAAATAAGTGTTATACATGGATATAACTAAGAATAAAACATTTAATGATGCTTTTTATTTTCACGGACAGATACAAGAACACAGCTCGCAGTTCTGTCGAACAAAGGATTTAGAACAGTTTACGTACAAATAGCTGGCTGGGCAGTCTTGGGTTCAGAGGGAACACTGAACTTTCCAGGGCCGGCCTGGTTTTCGGCAGCCACTCTAAAGATGTAAGTAAGCCCCTCGATCAGACCTTCAACATTTAGCTCAGGGACAGGGATGATGTTCCTGAAGACCAAAAGTACCATGAAGGCTTTGTTATTACCCTCACACAAGCCAATACGCACTTTCATGAGTCTTGTTGCAAATTGGGAAAAAAGAAAGAAAGAAAATGGTTACATTGTATGGTTTTCTCACCTATTTACACGTGCCCAGTGTGAGCTGTTGATCTCACGGCGCTCCACCCAGTATCCCAAGATGGGGCTGCCATTATCATTTGGTTCATTCCATGTGACCAGCATGCTATTGGCTGTGATGTCATCAACTTGTGGTTTATCAGGTGCTTCGGGAGGTTCTAAGGACATACCGAGATGAAATAGCAGAACAAAAATAAGTGGTATGTTACTATTGTTTGTATACCTTTAAGTTCATTAATAGTACAGTTATCTGTTAATTAATCTACATAATGACATATATTTCATTTCAGCAGACCTTTAATCAGTTACAAACATTTTTGTGCTTTAAAACTCTACAAACCAACCTGAAAAAACAAACAAACAAATAAAACAAAACCAAAAACTAGCTTCCAGCATAGACCAGAATAATAATAACTACACCCATACCGAAAGGATTCTTGGCAATGACCGGTTTGGAGACACAGGGTGGGCCTGCACCATACTTGTTCTCAGCCACGACCCTAAAGATGTACTCCTTCTTCTCAATGAGTTTGGGCACCAAGTAACGACATCCTTTCAATATTGCGGTAACGGTGCTCCAACCAATCTCCAGCTTGGAGTTGTCTTTCTGTTCCAGGGTGTAGTTGAGAATCTCGCTGCCACCATCATCCAGTGGGGGATCCCACTTGCAGATCACAGAGTTCTTCCTCACCTCCTCGAATCTAAAGTTCACTGGAGGCCCGGGAGTATCTGTAGACAGAATAAATGTTCAGATTTGAACTTTTTGTATCTTTTTTGTAACACATGATTAGCTTTAAAGTATAAAGCTTTGGTTATAGAAAACACAAAAGAACTCGCACCGAGTACGTTGACCTCGCAGGTTGCCGAGGCAATGCCATGGTCGTTCTCCACCTTCACCATGTAGACACCATGATCAGGGCGAATCGAGTCCCTGATAATGATAGAGGATACACCCTTGTGGCTATTGTCGATGGCCAGGCGTTCATTTATGGTGGGGTAGTCTGGCTCCTCCACCTCTGGTTCTGGAACTTCCTCCTCCTTTTTCACCTCGCCTTCTTTTTCCTCAGGTTCTTTCACCTCTCCCTCCTTCTCCTCTTTCTTCTCAGCTGTCCCTTCTTCTTTCTCCTTTTCCTGCTTCTTTTCCTCTTCCTTCTTTTCCACCTTCTTCTTCAGGGGTTTTTCAGGTCTCTTCCGGAGTGGCTCAGGTCGAATTGATTGGTTGTTCCAGTACCAGGTGATCTGAGGGTACGGAGATCCTGAAATGTTGGCATCCAGGCAGATCTCGTAACCTCGCTTCACGCTGAGACCAGACTGCAAGCTGCCACTCAGGAAAACCTTTGGAGAATCTAAGAGAGAAATAAAATCAGACAAACAGAAATGCGTACCTAGAAATAGAGACAGCGAGAGATAGATCGAGAGAGAGCGAGACCGCACAGCTGATACATACCAATGGTATCGGCGGCCTTGATAAATGGCGTGTTGCGTGATGGCTCACTGATCCCAGCAGCATTTTCAGCTCTTACTCTAAAGGTGTAGTTCTTTCCTTCTGTCAATCCTCTGACGGTGTAGGATAGTACAGGCACCAGGAAGTCATTGCACCTCTCCCACTTGTCCTCTCCTTTCTGCTGCTTCTCTAGGATGTAGCCCATGATTTTGGAGCCACCATCATACATGGGAGCCTTCCAGGTTAGAGTAACAGTACTGGATGTGGGGTTGTGGGTCTCCACATCCACTGGTGGGTCAGGAGCATCTGGAACAAGATTTTGCATTCAGTTAGATTTCTCTTGGAAGCAAAATGTCAAACATTTAAAACTTAGGAAAACAAAATATTTATTTTCACATGGATGAAATATTCGGTTGAATTTCAAAATGTTTCTCTCTAATTTAACACACTAAAAAGACTTCATATGTGATAAGATACATGCCACACAAATACTAATACAGCTTTAATAATGCAAACAGCTTAAAAACCTCAATAAGGTTATTGGAATAACGTAACTATGGCATAGTGTTGTGCTATGCCAAAGTCTGGCTATTAAAACATGAACTGGCTCATATTTGAATGAAGAATTCAATCAATATTATGACTGAGTTGTTAGGGTCTGCTCTGCATTAGTTTCACATCTACTCAATCTTAATGTAAGTATGCAAGGTGAGCAGATGACTACAAGCAGTGTTGGGAAGGTTACTTTTAAAATGTATCCCACTACAGATTACAGATTACATGCCCCAAAATGTATTCTGTAACGTATTCCGTTACATTACTCAATGAGAGTAACGTATTCTGAATACTTTGGATTACTTAATATATTATCATGCTTTTTACAGCTACATGAATGTACTACTGCTGTGATTTATTACTATTACTGAAGGCTACTCGCCATACCAATACCAACTAGATGTTTAAATCTTAATATAAATGAGTAACAGTAGGTGGACATTAGGTAAGGCTGCACTTTTTGCAGCGATCTCGGATAGAAAACTATTCCATGCGTATATAAAACAGGTCCGCGGCTCCGAACCGTAGTAAAGGGACCTCTGGCTAATACGTCGGGTTCGTGTCGGGCTCATAGCCGAAAACTAGCTTTACTTTGTTGTCTGGGTCAACTTTGCTAGCGAGAGACAGAGAGAGGCGTTGAAAGGCTGCTCCAACAGAACTTATTGTTTGGGAGGAAACACGAACACAGTGTACAGTCGAATCTTAACAGTCGATTATTGTCAAGGTGAAGAGCAGTCAAGTTGAGCCTGTAACACTCTGCCTATTGCTTTCATATTAAAGAATTTTCTGAATAATAATTTTAAAAATATTTCTTCACATCATTATGCAACTAGGGGTGACATAGGCCACGAGACTAAGACATGGGCATTAGAACCTCTTAATGTTTGGGTTTCCACCGGCGTGGAATTACCAAAAATAGAGAGGGCATAGCCGAACATATGAAACAGGAAAAGACCACCGTGTAATCTATTTATATCAACGAAGTAACTGTATTCTGAATACCACCTTTTTAAACGGTAACTGTAACGGAATACAGTTACTCATATTTTGTATTTTAAATATGTAACACTGGTATATGTATTCCGTTACTCCCCAACACTGACTACAAGTGCTATAAAACTTTAAGAACTAATAACCAATCTTAAACTGGGAAAATCACACAGTATCATCTGTGCTGACTCCTGCTGACTTCGGGGCAAAAGACTCATTGCCCCGAAATGCAGAACTGACCGCCACAGGAAATCCTTTGTACCGGTGGCAATAAGACTGTTTAACTCTTCCTCACTCTGTAGGTGATTCTCCTGAGACTATTACCTATGTTATTCTGTTCCCTCCAGATCGTGCAATATTACCCAAGACTACTTATTGAATATTTGTTTTCATCCCCCCATCATACGCTGCTACTCCCCTTTATTCTATTGCACAATACTTTGTCACTTTCTAGAACCGCCTGCACTGATAGTTTAGTTATTTATTCACCAGGATATAGTTATATATTACTTTGTTAGAGTTATCCGATTATTTGTCTTGCACTATCCTACTGTATATTACTGTACACTATTCTTATTGTCTATATTGTATATCTTATATCGATTTCATCTGTTCCTCTGTCTCTCCTGCTGCTTTGAGCATGTACATGACAAAAGAATTTCCCTCGGGATAAATAAAGTTGTTCTTATTCTTATTCTTACTGCTGCTATCCCTCGAATGGTTAAGGGTGAATGCTTTAGCTAGCTCTCCATCCTAAGTGATCATGTTCTCTTCTGGCATTCTCACAGCAGGAAGTAGAATCCTTCTATGACATCACCAGATTTGATTTCCTTACGTTTCTGGTCCTCGGCGATGACTGGGTTGCGGAGCTCGATGAACTCTCCTCCTCCAATCTTGTTAACAGCCTGGACCCTGAAGTAGTACTCTCCACTGGGGATGAGATCTTTGACCACCCAGCTCACCTTGCACTCTCCTGACATTATGTTGACGTATGTCCTCCTGCCAGCCTCACGCCGCTGTGTGGCACCACAAAAGTAACAAATGAAAAAACACATGAGCATTTTATTTTCACTGTCAGATTTCTAATGTGATCAGTAAAAACACGCTGCCATCTCAGACCTGCAAGACATAGTGAAGAACTGGACTACCACCATCATAATCTGGTGGATCCCATGAAACTTTACAGGAGCTCTTTGTGATCTCAGAAGCCACAATTTCCTTGCAAGGACCAGGAAGCCCTGAACACAAAGACATAGAGACATGAAAAAAAAAATCGGCTCCAGGTTCAGTGTGTCTCTCCACTGATGTACAAACTGGCCATGTATGTTTAAATACCGATGACTTTGACATTGATGGTGGCACTGGCACTTCCCAGCTTGTTTTCTAGTGTCACTTTGTACACTCCAGCATCGGCATGAAGACTGCTGTCAATCTCCAGGTGACAGGAGGTATACTCCTTCCTGTTGAGCACCAACCAAGAAAGAAAAGACACAAAGCCATTTTAATGAAGCTCATGTTGGGCTATTTCCCAGCAAAAAAAGATCAGTTTTCTACTGTTGGTTTGAAGAGTAATTTCAATATAGTATTCATTAAAGAATATGTTCTTCTATTATATCAGTCATTCCATCTCAAATCAGTACATGTTTGGTAACATTTTCTACTTAAACAACTCCAATTTGCTTAAAAGTTTTATGGTCCAAAGTTTGAGTGAGTGCTGTGAAATTTTAGTTTTATACATTAGAATTAGTGCTGCCAGCGTTACTCTCGTTAAAATGACGTTAACGTCATAACCGCATTCTCCGTTAGTGCGGATTGCCCCATGCGTGGGGCTACACGGCACTTACGCTTTAACGGCCTAACCGTGCTAACATGTTGATGCTCTGCAGCCCAAAAACATGAAATTTTAGTTTTATACATTAAAATCTTTTTCAGGAAATATTTTTTAAATGGTCACTTTCAGACTATTGTTTTGCTAACTGAAATATGAATGTATGTGTCAAACTGGTCTTTCTAACAGCTGAAATAGATCAATTTGGAACAGATATGCACATAAAAAAATGCCTACTGACCCCTCTGACCCTAAACCCCTAATCTATCCCTAACCCAACCTTAAACCTTACATGACTTCTACAGGTAAGCAGAGATCAGACATGCTACATATAAATTCCCCATTCTTTATACTCCCAGATCGGGTCCTGCTCAGTTTCTTGGACTGCACTCTTCCACCTCTTAGTATATTTTAGACTTAATTTCAGATCTCAGACTGAATGATATGACTGCTCCGGTGCATTAAGTCTCAAACTGGTGGGTAGAGCAAGTGTCAAAAATGAAAAATAATAATATATTTAACAACATTATTTTTCAGTTATTACAAAAATCAATACCTGGAAACGCTAGAATGTTCCTCTATATTTGTTCTTACCTTAACTTGCCACTACTCAGACATTTACGCATCTGTCCCAAATTAAGGACCTTGATGCATTTTGATGCTAAGAAAAATGAGTGAAAATTTCAGACTCAAATGTTTTTGAAATATTCATGTTCAAACTTTTCCTCACATTTAAATGTGTGAAAAATGGCTTGAAAGTGGGTGGATTGTAGATTTTTAAAAAACATGACTTGAAATGTGTTTTTTATATTAGGATTAAATTTTACAGCAAGTATAAAGTTTTTATGCAAATCAGAGATGGATGAGTGCAAGGCCTGTGTTGGTGTGAAATGAAAAAACCGATATGACAAAAGTTCTAGATGAAAGGATTCGCACAGAACACTGACCTAAAGCCAAGGCGTTCATCCGCCTTCAGCTCTTTGCCATCTTTGTGCCAGGTGATTCTAGGTAAGGGGACTGCTCTAAAGGGAACTGGAATGTGCAGCTTTTCTGTTTCCACAACAACTAGATCCAGAGTCTGGAATTCCAGAGTTGGGTTGCCTGAAAACACAGAAAAACAAAATCTTACTCAGCCACAAATGAAGGTCATTGGTGACTTTCAGAAACAAATATGAAGATTCTTACAGTCAGAGTCTTTGGCAAAGACATTTTCAGAGATGTCCGATGGTTCGCTCTCTCCGATAGCGTTAACGGCCCTCACTCTCAGAATGTACTCCTTTTCAGGGGTCACACCCTCCTCTACGCGGTACTTGAGCTCCTTCACTGGACGGGAGTTCACCCTCATCCACTTCTCAGTTCCAGCCTCGCACATCTCAATGTGGTATCCTCTGACAGGGGCACCGCCATCTGTTTGTGGAGGTTTCCAGGCAATTGCCAGGAAGTCTCGGCTGGCTCCAGTCACGTGTAATTCAATGGGTGGTGATGGGATGCCTGGAGGGGAGAATATAAACTCAGACTCTCCACACTTTAAATTGTTTTTACTGTTACAATATAATTATTAATGAATTGAAAGCCTTTATTGTCACTATACATAGTATAACGAGATTAGAAACAGCTCTATAAAAGTGCACACGTGCTTACAGGATTTATAAAAACTATACAATAATTTTACGCTTACTATAAATATATGAACCTTATTTTTATTTTATTTTTTTATCTATTTCCTGAGCTGACCTGTTGGATCTTCTATGGTGAGAATCTCGGTGGGTTCACTTGGGTGTCCACTGCCAGCCTCGTTCTCAGCTCGGACCTGGAACTGAACCTCTGTTCCCTCAATGACGTCTGTTACCCTGTACTTACAGTCTGGACCCGAAGTCTTCCCACATTTCACCCAGCGAGTTCCAAGCTTCTCTTTTTTCTCAATGGAATACCTGAACACCCAATGGAATACAAGGGAAATAGACCTTTATACATGCTAGGTCGAGGAAACAAATCTGCTGCTTTTGCTGCAGGTGCCATTTACATGGTGGTATACTAAGTGCCTATCTTGCATGAGAAACGTAAGGAAATCAGTTTTGGAGAAATTTTTAAGCTGCACGGGACTTAAGTTGTGCAATGTCACATACAGGGTACAAGATAAAATGTGATAAAATGGTAAAATGCAACCTGAGGATGGGTCTTCCACCATCGTTTTTCGGTGCCTCCCACTGCAAGTCCACATATCTTTTGGTCACAGCACTGACAGCGAGAGCGTATGGTGGGCCAGGAGTAGCTGGAAATGAGGAAATATTATCGTCATTCTTTGACAGATCAGCAGTGAGGATTTTCATTGCCTTCAAATTGAAATGATTTGTGCATTCACGACTGCGCATCCTTTCTAACTTACTGAAAGTGTCTTTTGCCAGCACAGAGTCCTCCATCTCACAGAAGGGTCCGACACCCACAGCGTTCTCAGCAGCAACACGGAACACATAAAGCGATCCTTCATTGAGCGGTTTCACGTCGCACTTGAGCTCTTTGACTGTGGTATCCACAGTCTGCCAACCTTTACGCCTCACATCTCGTTTCTCCACAATATAGTTGGTGATGGCTGAACCTCCATTGCGCTCAGGAGCTGCCCATTTCAGCTCAGCACTGTTCCTGCTGATGTTGACAACCTCTAACCAGCGTGGAGCTGAGGGAGGGTCTGGGGAAAGGAAGATAAACCACAGTTTGGAAATGGCAGATCTTAATCTGTCGGTGTGACCTGGCCAGCTTCAGAGCACCAGCTGTTAGATGTATCGCCCATATACCATAGTGTACCACGCTTATTCTCTACCAGTTTGTCTTAGGGGGAAATGTTTTGACTGTTTAAAGCTTCAAATATTCCAACAATTAAAACTAAATTTAAACAATTAAACTCAATTGAAGAAAATGTGAAACTGTGCTTTACATGTCACATCATTTGTCTTTTCCAGTCCCTTTTAACGTGTTTTAAAAACACATTTCATCTAAAAAACCTCTTTAATTCAGGGTGAACATACTCAGTTTGAACTTACACTGATCAGCTGCCCTACAACAGTAAATGTTTTTTAATTTTTCTGTTTTTAGATCATGAGTTATTCTTACTGAGTCTCTCTTTGCAGAGCACTGGGTCACTGGGTTCACTGGGTTCGCTCTCTCCAGCCACGTTAACAGCTCGCACTCTAAATGAGTACTCCTGCTTCTCCATCAGGCCCTTTAGGAAATATTCCAGGATGGTGATGTTCTCTGCCACGCGGATCCAGTCCGTGGTGCCGCTCTTTAGCATCTCAATGACATAGCTATCGATCCTTGCTCCGCCATCATGCTCTGGTTTGGTCCACATTAGGAAGCATGACGTCTTAGCTACGTCCTTCACTGTGGGTTTGCCAGGGGGCCATGGAGGGTCTGGTAGGAAAAACAACCGTGACATGTTTATCTATTCTAAACAGATTTAAAGTGCTTATAGAAGTAAGGGAAATTTAGTACCAATAGGATCTTTAACAAGGATCGGATCTGTCTCCTTGCTGGGTTTTCCAGTTCCGGCCAGATTCTCAGCAAGGACTCGGAACTTATACTTCTTCCTGGTTGGAAGACCTTTGACCCTAATGAAGAAAAGTACACTGTAATCTACCAAAGAAGCTTAATGTAAAAGTGAGTTTTGAAATTCGACAGCAGAGTAGCTAGGCTAACCTTTTTTTGTGTCTTTGACTGGTCAAAAAAAGTTATAGCATAAAGTTCTCTTTTTACCTGGATTTTAATGCAAATATAAAAAAACTTCTATAAGACCAATGTTTTGTTTTTTCACTTTATACTGTTGCCTCATTTCCATTGTCAGATGTTGAATAATAGAGATGATCCATAATCTTAGTTTCCCATATGCTTTTACACAAATCATTTGTTTTTAACATTGGGAACTATCACAAGTTACAGTGCATTTTGGATGAAGACTCAGTGGCCAGTATTAACACTGCTGTGTTGCTGCTGTAGTGTTGCAAATGTGAACAATGGAGATCTATTTGCCAGACAATTTTTCAGCTCGGTGTAATACACTGAAGCACAGCTGTGATGGCTGTATGAATTTATTGCTTCAGTCAGCCTTTGTCTGTTGGCATCAAAATCACTGAATTAACTTTTTTTCTAATAGGTTAACTTATGGGACAGGTGTTTTGTGAAAACAACAAAAGTAACCAGATCAGTTAGATTTCAGTCTGATGTTACTAAACCACACATTTGTCCATATACAGGGGTCGCTCATAAATGAAGTCTAAAGTTATTATGTCCAAAAATGTATTTGATCCAGAGAGTCCTGGACAGAAGGTGAACCTGGTAGCAGTGAAAACCCTTTAGATGCTATAACTGGTTTTGACCAGCCACCTATCCCACATAGTTGTACTGTGTTTTTATAGTTACGAACACGTTTCATTTCAGTGAAGTATTAGAGAAAACAGAAAACATCAGGAGCACCAGCACTTTTTCTATTATTCCTGTCACTTTGACTGTGCACTCTGAGTTTAAACTTTTCTGTTGGAAATGTGCATCAGCACACTAATCTACCAAAGAAGGTCAATGTATAAACATCAGTTCTGAAATGTGACAGCTAGGCTCACCTGTAGTTTGTGTCTTTGACTGGCAGCTTGTTGCATCTTATCCACTTGTCATGGTCAGCTTCGTATCTCTCCACCCAATATCCAGTAATTGGGCTTCCTCCATCCTCATCAGGCTCATACCAGTTCAGATTCAGAGAGTCCTTTGCAATATCTGAAGCCTCCAGCTTGTAAGGAGCCCCGGGAGTATCTGAGGACAAGATCAGATGTATCAGGTTAGTCCAAGTCATGAAGACTTGATGTACTTGACCAAGTAAAAAAGCCTGATTATGATAAATGTTCCACACTAAACTCTTCACTTAGCTGAGAATCAACAAGAACAAGAATCTGTCACCGGATCTTATAAAAAATGTTATAAATGCACTGTACGATTAAGCTGTTTTTCCATCTTAATGCTGCATCAGACATTTTAATCCAAACAAACAGAAAAAATACCACTGTATATGAATCTTTACATAAAAGAAAACTGGAAATTGACTCATCTACAAATGGAAATTTCTGTTTCTAAGATATTAGATGTAAGGTAGCCTACCAAAGGGGTATTTGGCAGTGATTGGTGTGTGTTCAGCAGCTGGACCAACACCAAACTGGTTTTCAGCAAATACTCTGAAGATGTAGTCCTTGAACTTGATCAGACTGGTAGCTTTGTATGTGGTCTGCTTCACAGTGGAGGACAGTCTGTGCCAGATCTCACTATCAGCAGCTCGCCGTTCAACAATATAGTTGGTAACTTTGGAGCCACCATCATCACGTGGAGGGTTCCAAGCCAGAAAGCAGGACTCATTGGTGATTTCAGAAATGTCAAAAGCAGCAGGAGGACCAGGCTTATCTGTTTTGAAGAGCAGATTTAAAATTGAAATCAGCAGAAACTGAGAATCTGTACCTTTCTCGGTCGTTGATTCATCTTACCAAGGATGTTGACATCCACAGTGGCAGTGGCACGACCGCTGCTGTTGGTGGCTTCGATGATATAAGTGGAACTGTCATCTCTCTTTGTCTTGGCGATGGTGACCGTGGAGTGTCCTGGCTTGGTGTCAATGGACACCCTGTCGTCTGGTTTGAGGACCAGGTCGGCTTTGGTCCACTTGACTCGTGGCTCAGGCTTACCTGTCACATCAGCAGGAAGTTCAATCTTGCTGCCAGCCTTAGCAGTCAGACCAGCCAGAAGCTTGGCATCCAGCTGGATCTCTGGAGGCTCTGCATAGAAATTAAGGAAGAAGTCAGTCAGTAGGTTGGCATTGAGATGCCATAGTCACAATAGAGTAAAGAGGACAGCAAGCTCAGTGTGACGACGTAAAACTAATGGCTTGCTTATACGGAGTTTATACGAGGGAATAACTTGCAACCTTGGATTACACCATGTGCAATTTCATGGTCCTAAGAGGACTACATCACAAGTACCTTTAGGATCAACAGCCTGGATCTCATCAGTGGCTTTGCAGGGCCGGCTGGCTCCAAGTCGGTTCAGGGCTCTGATTCTGTAAGAGTACCACTGACCCTCAATAAGATTCGTCACCTGGCACTTCAGCTCAGGTACCAAGTCCCCACAGGGCTCCCACTTATCTGTTCCTCTCTGACAGCGTTCAACATTGTAGCCCCGGATGCCACTTCCGCCATCATACTTTGGCGGCTCCCAGGTCAGGAAGATGCCACTGGCTGACTTGTCCCTCCACCTCAGGTTTTCTGGAGGGTCGGGGACAGCTGGAGAAAAAAACAGTTGGAGCGCTTAGAAAGTTTCTCAGAAGCAGTTTAATCGAAAGGAAGTCTCGTGTTGTTCTGACTCTACGTGTACGAAGAATGTGTTTAAGTATTTTGATTAATAGAGACAGCCGGTATTATCATTAACATCAATATTACACATTAAACACTGCCTTTACTCACTTGCAGGAGAGGAGACGTTAACTGGCTCGTCAATATATGCTGGCTCTCCCGGTCCACATTTGTTGCAGGCGGTGACTCTGAACAAATACTCCTTCCCTTCAACCACGTCAGTAACGGTGAACTCCAGATCCTGGATCCCTGTGGCCACCTTAGAAAAAGAAGAATTAACATCAGGCACTGGAAATGCACTATACGAGTGCCAGTCAGCAGGTGTTGTTATGATTCAGCTGTTACTTGTTCATGAATACCCAGAGCCAGCTAATTACAGAGCACTCTCTCTCTTACACGTGTGTGTGTGTCTGTGTGTGTGTGTGTTTTAAAATATAAAATTATACTTTTTTAATTTAAATATTAGATGACACGTTATGTAGTGATCAGCTGGTTCAGCACACTCTGAAAGCCGATGTTACTGTTGTACCTTGACCCAGGTCTTGCGGGACACATCTCGTTTCTCCACCTGGTAGCCAATCAGAGGACTTCCTCCATCATGCTCTGGAGCC
>NC_031987.2:33122992-33162992 GCF_001858045.2 Oreochromis niloticus | reverse complement strand
AACTAAGGGAGGATTCAGGGTCACCTGGTCCAGCCCTAACTATATGCTTTAGCAAAAAGGAAAGTTTGAAGCCTAATCTTGAAAGTAGAGATAGTGTCTGTCTCCTGAATCCAAACTGGAAGCTGGTTCCACAGAAGAGGGGCCTGAAAACTGAAGGCTCTGCCTCCCATTCTACTTTTAAATACTCTAGGAACAACAAGTAGGCCTGCAGAGCGAGAGCGAAGTGCTCTAATAGGGTGATATGGTACTACAAGGTCATTAAGATAAGATGGGGCCTGATTATTTAAGACCTTGTATGTGAGGAGCAGGATTTTGAATTCAATTCTGGATTTAACAGGAAGCCAATGAAGGGAAGCCAAAACAGGAGAAATATGCTCTCTCTTTCTAGTCCCTGTCAGGACTCTTGCTGCAGCATTTTGGATCAGCTGAAGGCTTTTCAGCGAGTTTTTAGGACATCCTGATAATAATGAATTACAGTAGTCCAGCCTGGAAGTAATAAATGCATGAACTAGTTTTTCAGCATCACTCTGAGACAGGATATTTCTAATTTTAGAGATGTTGCACAAATGGAAGAAAGCAGTCTTACATATTTGTTTAATATGTGCATTGAAGGACATGTCCTGGTCAAAAATGACTCCAAGGTTCCTCACAGTGTTACTGGAGGCCAAGGTAATGCCATCCAGAGTAAGAATCTGCTTAGATACCATATTTCTAAGATTTTTAAGGCAATTATGACCAAGGAACTGACCTCCCAGCCCGTTGTTCCTTCAGTGCTGCTGGTTTCAGTCATTGTGCTAATGTACTGTTTATAAGATTGGGGAAACCTGCAGTCAGCTGAGAGTGAAGAATGGATGACTGACGAAATGTTTCTCCCACTGAAAACTCTTCGTCCAGGTGAACAGAATCAACTTTTTGGGATTTCCCTTCCTGGATGATTGAGCATCCATCAGGACATCTGTCAGTCATATTCTTCATATACTGATGCAGACATATACTTACTGTACCTTCTCTTACATACCAGCCTCCTTAAGGACCAATAACCGCTTTGAGCAGCTGCACAAGGTGACCTTTGACAATGTGGCGGTGTACCTCCAGAAGAAACAACAAAGGCTGGAGGAGCAGCAGCTGAAGAGGAGCGGGGGTCAAAGAGCAAAGTGCAACAAGAGGGCCAAGAAGGAAACTGAGGCGGTGACTCAGCCATTTGCCTGAAGACACTTTAAGAACATTTATTTCCTTTTTTTGATGCATTGATAAAATGTGTGAGCTTCACCACACAGGCCCGATGAGGGGTTTTCATGTTTGACTCATATTTCTGTCTTATTTTTAAAGAAAAATGTAAAAACATTATCATTAAAGTCTGCCCTATGTTTCCACTATCACCAGTGAATGAAACATGCTGTTTAGGGAAATGCACCATATGCACTGTGCTCACGCTGTCTACGGGTTAGTTTGGCTCTCTGTTCACATTTTGAAGCAGGTTTCTGATTGCATGCATTCACACCAGTGTGTGGTGACAGCAGCTGAGGAATTGAAGATTTACGACTAAACTTTCTCAGGGTTTTCTGGTATTCTGCAATTGATGCATCACTGCGTTTACATATCCACTGGTATGTAGCCCACATGTATTATCACAGCAGGGCTGCTGTAAATCTAATGATGAGCTGATGTCAGCACTTCCACATGAGCCGTTGAACGGGGCTTCGTGTGCTCTGCCTTTTGGCGAAGCAGTTGGCCAGAAAGATTCGCCACATTCCCAGGGCTTCATCACACCATCACTAGTAAACGTGGTGGAGAAGACAGATGGTTTGAAAGAGGAGTGAAAGACGCCATTTATGTCCACTGTGAACGACCATCTTTGAAAAGAGGGCGGGGCTTATGACACCAACTGTCTGCCATCAGTATTCCAGTTTTGAGATCCTTCCCAGACGCCTTAACGCCCACTCACGTCCTGTGCCTTCTGACCTCAGGAAATCACATGATAGGGTGGGGCTAGGTTTCACAATGAGTTCACCCAAAATCTTGTCTGTGACCTACACCCGTTTTCACACCTTGTCTCGTGTGATTAGGTAGAGGATCAATAGGGGGTCCATGTCCCTCTTTGCGCAACAAAGCAAAGAGGTGAGGAGGCGATTCCTTTTGGGCCAGGAAAAGTTTGGGACAGCAGGCCAAACAGGCTTTTTAGCTACTCGCCCACCTTCTGACGTCCGTGTCGCTTCCTCCAGTGAGGTGAGCTTGGAGGTTGGTAGAGAAAAGCCGGTATCCCAGATAAGAGCGGGGGTAAAAGCTCTTGCCCTTCATGGGGGAGCAACACTAGTTTTACAGCAGACAGACGAAGCTTTAGAAGTGTCTGGTGATCATACATCAGTAGACACTTGACATTTTGCTTGACACACAACAACAAAAACAAAGTGGAGAGTGAAAGACGCAGCAGATGGCATGGCGTACACACTGAAGTGACCCATGAAGTGAAGGAGGACATGCAGAAGGTGTGACAGAGGAGGATAGAGTAACATGGATGCAGATGATCCAGTGAGAGGGAGCAATCAAAAGAAGAAGGAAGATTTAGGAAGCATTTCGTTTCACTGCATATCGGATTCACTTTTGGCTTCTCCCTCTCTCCTTGTCTCTCTATGGCCTCCTGTTTTCCTCTTCTGAGACAATAATTCGATTGGCTTTTTGTTTGAAAATGAAATAAACAGTCCAGACAGAATCTTGCTATTAAGATTATACTTTAAATTTTTGTATGAAAGAGCAAAAGCCAATAAAAATCTGTACATCTGTAAAAACAAACAAAAAACAAACACAATACAAGAATTATATCTAAATATTGTTCACTGAAGTCATCTGTGCTCTTTGAATGCTGGCATTCGACTAAACCCACTCAATTCAGAGTCCCTCTGGTCCTCACGTCCTGTAGCAGCTTAAAAAGCTGCTCTTAAACATCGTCCATCATCTTCCTGTGCACGCTGGAAACTACAACACCCTTTATGCTGCTCCATGTGAGGAGTGGACAGGGCGAAGGAAGGTCTTACAGCTCCCAGTGGAACAACACGTCTCACTATTCCACTGTACTTGTGCTCTGTGCTCACTGGTCCTGAAACATATGGATCACAAAGAAAGCAGTTCATACATAGTCTGACTGAAACCTTACAGCAAACACTTGTTTGGTTCCTACCTTCTCAGAACTTTTCACTTCTCACCATCCATTGTTAAATTCTCACTTTTCTTTTTCTGCACCTGAAGGAAACACACTTCCTCAGTTACAAAGTACAATCAGGACCAATCGGACAAATTAAATGCAGACGCAGTCAAAAATACACACACTTGTAAAAATCATCCAACCTCTTTCATGGCATCATCAATCTGTTTGAGCTCTTCGTACCGGTCTCTTGACTCTCTGAGTGGCTGTACCATCACCTCCTCAATCTGTGGGAACAGCTAACAGATGCACACACACACATACAGTCAGTATTAAAGCTGCAAACGCCTCATTATTTTGTGTTTATATAACTCTAAAAGTCAAAATGTGTGAAGTCAAGAGACAGTGTAACAGTGTAAAACAATAAGCAGTCCATTTAGATCCGTAGCATAGACAGGTTTACTCTTGTAAAATGCAACATTCTGGAATTTTATCAGGAACTTCCTGGTTAGAATTTAAAATTATTACAAGGCAAAAGAACTGACAGTTTATACATTATCCTCCATTTCACCATTATTGCTGATGCGTCACTGCTAAAGCACAATTTTACAGTAACAGTTGAGGTGGAGCTAGTTTGAACTGCTTTATATACTCGTTCTTATAGGTGATCAAATAGTTCTTCACCATCACCAACAAAATGTATTTTGGCTAATCTCCCTTTAAGGCCATCTGCTACTGGACCTCTGCACCACTTCCTGTTCTCCCATTCTTGCACACTTACACAGAGAGCAAATGTTAACTTCTCTGACTGTGAAGGGTATAAAGGATACATTTACATGATGACTGAAACTAGTACCACTGACGAACAATTCCTCGATTCTGTCGTAGCGTAATTTGGAGTTTGAAAGCGACAGAGACGCAGTGTTTAGAGAAAATGCGTCTGTTATTGATCATTGATCAGTGGTCATAACAATTTGCATATTTATGATTAAGAAACTGACCTCACCAGTGGTGCTAGTTTCCGACATTATGCTACTTTGACTGAAGAAGTCAGTTGGATGAGTGATGAAATGTTTCTCCCAGTGAAAACGCTACGTCCAGATGAAGAGAATCAACTTTTTGGGATGATTTAGCATACATCAAGACGCTTCTCTGATTAGTGTTATTGGAGTTGGGTCTCCACTTACAATTCAGAGACCAAATATCAGTTTAAGTAAAAGACATTATAGTGTCTGAGGGAAATGTCGTTTGTTGTTTGAACAAGAGCTTTGGTCACAATGCACTCACTTTATCCAAGAAATTTTAGTGTAACATCTGAGGAAGAACATACAGCACATACAGAACATCTGGGAAGTATTTACAGCACTTCACTTATTCAACATTTTTTCATGTCATGTCACTTCAAAATTTTAGACACAATCTTGTACTCAGAGTTTGTTTCTGTGCTGCCATGATTAGTGCCTGTGCTGTCTTTCAGTGCAGCTTTGGTAGGATTTCTCGATGTCAGTCACTTCTTCCATCTGTCAATGGTCATACTGTGGAGCTGTCCTTCCATGATGGTTCCTCTCTTTGCTCCTTTTCTTTCTTGGGTTTCTTGAGGTATTCACTAAAGACACGTCAGTTGTTTCCATCTTCCTGATGTACTTCTGGATGTTCGTTGTCTCATCTTGGACGGCCTCCTTCCTTTTGCTTAGCATACATTGCCGTCTATCTCCACATTTGGCCAGCTTATTATCCCAGCAGGGTATCTGATCACCGGCAGGGCGTAGGTGTTGATTGCTCAGATCTTGTTTTTCCCATTCAGCTGACTCTTCAGGACTTGCCTCACCCTCTGCAGGTATTTGGTGGTTGCGGCTTTCCTAGCGACCTCTTGTATATATAAAGGAGGTGGCTGAAGATTGCTCCATTCTGTAGCTGGTATCTGTCGCCATTCTATTTGAATGAGAGGATTCAGGCTTATGCAGAGCAGAAGTGGGGAAAGAGCATCTCTTTGGTAAATCCCACACTTCATGGCAACTTGTGCAGTTGGCTTTAAGTCTGACCTTAAGTTAGCCATTTCATGTGTGTGTGACTTTCTTGGACATTATGATTACTGGATCCCGTTTAGGGATGCTGCTGTGGTCTGCTCTTAGATCCACTAGCCACTAAGAATTGTTATTTGTTGCATCCTTCTTCCTTGTGCCCTTGCAGTATTGCTCTATCTCCATCTCCAGTATTCCCTCTGTGTGGCCTCTAGTCTCCTTCTCCATGGAGGATAATGCTCCTTCTTCATCTTGTAGCCAAGCATCTATCTTGCCATGGTGTTGCCAAAGCACTTGCTCACAGGAGATCATATCATTGTTGGGGTTTTCTCAGTTTTCTTTGTATTATCGTAGGGCTTGACCTTACAATATAAAGCACCTTAAGGTGACTGTTTTTGTGATTTCGCGCCTACCTCCGCACCTGTACCCACTCCATGGGTGGGAGTGGCTGGTGCCCCATTCCTGTTCCCTGGAGGAGGGCAGCTGAGCAACCTCCAGTTCCACCACCTGCTCAGCTCAACCTTGTGGATAGCGCGCCAGAGGGACCTGCGCAGCTGGGCAGCATGCCGGATAGACCTGTGAAGCCAGAGCTGGGGGTCAGCACGAGGGAGGGACCTGCCCAGCCGAAGGTCAGAGCGTGGGAGGGATCTGCCCTGGCCAAGTCAGGGGTCTGCGCGCCAGTGGGACCTGCCTCACTGCCACCAAAGGTTAGCACGCTGTGTGGTACTGTGCAGCAGCTGCCTGTCAAGCCGTCTGTGAGCCTCGGCTCATATCCACGCCTCATGGAGGCATGGAAACATTCCCAAAGTGTGCAGCTTTGCTCTCAGGTCCAAAACATGTTGAATTTCATTCTTAGCTGGGCTTGGATCTGCTGCCTTCCTGTTGAACAGTAACTCAAAGGGAGAAAATCCCATGGATGCCTGGGGAACCTCTCGCACTGAAAACAACAGAGGATCTATCCAGCGATCCCAGTTGTGTTCATCCTTGTGAATGAACTTACGAATCATGGACCTTAAAGTCCTATTCAGTCGCTCCACCAACCCGTCAGTCTGTGGGTGGTAGACGCTGATCCGAACAATTTGAATGCCCAGTCATTTGTACCGTTCTTTTAGTGTGCGAGACAGGTTGTAAATGCATCCCCACACACTGCTCCAATAGATTCTTAAACCCCGGCCAATCTGTCCCCAGAACTGCAGCCTTTACTCTATGTGTTTTGCCCTGAAACTTTATCTGCAGCGCCACTAGAGGATATTTGTGCATGTCCCCATGCACACACCTAACCTCCACCCACTCTGCATCCAACAATGCCTATGAAGCCCGTTTCCACCAAAGCTTGGCATATATCCCCTGGGCACCTTATTGGAACTCTGTGTGTCCCTCCAGGACCAGAGGAGGGTGTTGGAGCCCCTGCGACGCTAAACACCTGCTCCATGTCTATCAGTGGACACACTCCCACCACAGGTGACCCAGTCGCCCATATCTCCAACACCCCTGCCTTGGCATCAGTGCCGGGGAGAAAGGGGTTAATGGGCTGTAGCCACCTTGCCGCTGAGTCATGTGGCCTCCGCTGTCGTGTAGCCCGACGCGAAAGTTCAATCCTCCACTGCAATCTGGCTTCTCCTGAACCACTGGCAATGTTCTTCCGCAGAGAGGCCTGTCCAGTCAAAGACATCCCTGGAGGTATCCGCAAAGCTCCCCTGGTGGTAGGCTCAGAGCCACTGTCTGAGCCTCCCCCGACAGGCGCCCACTCACCACAGGCACTTCTGCCACACCATATGAACCCCCTGAACTGAAGTATGGGTCACTGGTTTCCTGATCCTCCTAAAGTCCACAATCATTTCTTTGGTCTTTGTCACTGCAAATGATTCCACCACACCACATGACAAAGGAGTCCACCACAGGCGTGTACTCCATCGCACCAAACCCACTGATGCATCCATCCACCACATCAGAAACTTTTGTAGATGGCAGGTCTCTGTGCAGTGACTGAAGTCCATGGTGTAGAGGGTAAACAGGATAATGGGGGGAGGGCGGTCCCTTGTGGTGGTCCCATGTGAACTGTGAAAACCTGGCCAGAAGGTGCATCACATCAGCTGCAGGACTGTTTTGAAAACACGGACTGGAGCGTGTTTGAACATCAGGACCTCGAAGAGCACACAACATCAGTGCTCTCATATATTAACTTCTGTGTCAACAGTGTCACTGTGGACAAACGTCTCCGGGTGTATTCCAACCAGAAACCCTGGATGACTAAAGAGGTCCAGGTCCTGCTGAAGCAACGTGACGCCGCTTTTAGATCCGGTGATGGTGTGCAGTACAGTGCAGCCAGATCTGAGTTGAAAAGAGGCATCAGAGAAGCCAAGGCAGCGTACAAGAGAAGGATCGAAGACCACTTCAGCACCAACAATTCACGACAGGTATGGCAAGGAGTTCAGCACTTAACCAACTACAAACCTTGCAATACCACATTGACTGAGGGCAATGCGGAGCTTGCGGAGGAGCTGAACCACTTCTTCGCACGCTTTGAGGTGAAGGGACCAGAGGCAGCAGCAGCAAAAACATCGGACAGCAGCAGCAGCCCAAGCCTCAGTGCAGGAATATGAGGTGAGGCGCACACTGAGGGCAGTGAACCCCAGGAAGGCCGCCGGACCAGATGGGGTAACCGCAAAGGTCCTAAAAGAGTGTGCAGACCAGCTGGCTGGGGTCTTCACTAAGATCTTCAACACTTCACTGTCCCAGTCCTGCATCCCGCCGTGCCTAAAGTCAGCCACAATTGTCCCACTGCCAAAGCGTACTAACATTAGCAGCCTCAACGACTACCGACCAGTTGCTCTAACACCTGTTATAATGAAGTGCTTTGAGAAACTGGTCCGACGTCACATCATGTCCTGCCTGCCACCCACACTCGACCCACTCCAGTTCGCATACAGAGCTAACAGATCAACTGAAGATGCCGTTGCTACAACGCTCCACACCACCATCTCTCACCTGGAAGTGCAGGGCCGTTACGCCAGGCTGCTCTTTGTTGACTTTAGCTCTGCTTTCAATACGATACTCCCGGACAGACTAATAGTTAAACTGCTGGAAATCGGACTTCCTTCTACCACCTGCCGCTGGATCAGAGACTTCCTGTCAGACCATGTACAGAGAGTTAGAGTGGGGCCTCATCTTTCCTCAGCCCTCAGCCTCAACACCGGCTCTCCACAAGGCTGTGTACTGAGTCCCCTACTGTACACTCTGTACACACATGACTGTGTTAGTTCCCACCCAGACAACACAGTCATCAAGTTTGCAGATGATACCACCGTGGTGGGGCTCATCTCAGGGGGAGATGAGACGGCGTACAGAGCTGAAGTTCAGAGGCTGTCAGACTGGTGTGTAGATAACAACCTGGACCTCAATACCACCAAGACAAAAGAGCTGGTAGTTGACTTCAGAAGGAGGAAGTCTGAGCTGCAGCCTGTCAGCATCAACGGGGAGTGCGTGGAAAGGGTCTCCAGTTTCAAGTTTCTGGGTGTGCACATAGACACAGACCTCCAGTGGAGCTCTAACACCTCTGCGGTCTTAAAGAAGGCCCAACAGCGTCTCCACTTTCTGAGAATCCTCAGAAAAATGGACCTGAAGAAGGAGCTGCTGGCCGTCTTCTACCGCTGCTCCATTGAAAGTGTGCTGACATATTGCATCGGTGTATGGTTCTCCAGCTGCACCACAGCACACAGAAAGGCACTCCAGAGGGTCATTAATATGGCCCAAAAAATCATTGGACATCCTCCTCCCTCCCTGAAGGACCTGTACAGCACTCGCTGTCTCAAGAGGGCACACAGCATCCTACGAGACTGTACACACCCAGGACATCGGGTGTTTAAGCTGCTGCCGTCTGGCAGGAGGTTCAGGCTGCTGAGGTCCCGAACAAACAGACTCAAGGACAGCTTTTACAACAGGGCAATAGCCCTAATCAATGCAAATAGCTGACCTGATTGGCTACCTGCCTGGACTTTTTTTAGGGGGAGGTAACAATGTTTAAAACAATAACAATAATAATATTTATAACAAGGTGCAATAATAATTAATGTGCAATAATAACAGTGTGCAATACACATAACACTTATTCTTCTTTTTTATTTCTAAGTTAATATACTGTGTTGTGTTGTTTGTGTTGCGTTGTGATGTGTCATATCGTGTCGTGTTGTGTTATATGTAGTGCCGACGTAGGACAGTTTTTCCAATTTCATTGTACTACTGTACTATGTATGACTGTGCAATGACAATAAAGAATTATCTTATCTTATCTTATCTTATGTGGTGCCCCGGTGTTGCTGATCAACTTGTCAAACATATTGTGGTCTTTCTGCCAGGTAATCTATAATCCCGGACATGAGAGAGGCATCGCCGTCAGCTTATCACCCAGGAGGGTCGGTCTGATGATGTTGAATGCACTGGAAAAGTACGAAAAAAAAAAAAGAGCCTCACAGTGCTCACCCGCTGTTCCAGATGGCATAGACATGATTGAGCAGGTAATTTCGTTCTGAACTCCTAGGCGGGGTTGGCAAACAAAATGAAGGGGGTCCAGATGTGGCCTCGTTCAGCTCTGACCTGAACGAGGATCAGTCCAGGGTCTGCACGATGTCTGAAATGAATGCCACAGGTCTGTAATCCTGGGGGACACTGGGGCGTGGCATCTTTGGTACAGGAGCAAGCAATGACATCTTCCACAGCACTGGAATCCTCTGCAGACTCAGGCTCATCGTGAACAGTTTATAAAAGACTCCACAAAGCTGGACAGGAGGTAGACCATCTCCTATAGGTTGTCACATCAACTTATGAAATTGACAGAAAGTTTGCTGTTTCTCCCACGGCAGTCTCGAGAGTATAGATTAAATTCCAGGGCACAGACAGTTACTCTCTGAGAGCTGGGCAGTGCAACACAAGGTCCTTAGCTCCTAATCAGGATTTGCTTGTGGAAGGAAGAACAGGCTGAGCATTGCCAGTGCTGTGAATGTCTCTGAGCAAACAATCACAGACTTCATGAGGTAAGGTCCGATGTCCTCTACCAGTCTGCATGACTGGTTTGGTGGTAGGTCAGTGAAGATCAACGAATTGATACCATTGACTGCCCCTGACCTAAATCCAACAGAACACCTCTGGGACATTATGCTTCGAGTCATCTGAAACATCTTTCTTCCTTTTAGCAGTTAACATTCTCCAGCAGGAATAAAAGCTTCATTTCTGCAAAGGAATCATTCAGCCAAATCTTCTCAGGTCTATTGTCATCACTTCCAAATGAACCTGCTAAACTTGCAGAATTGTTTGTAAAAGTTCAGGATACTATTTCCACAAATGATTTTATTGTACAACAACAGTGTCATGCAGTGAATATATGAATATATGTGCCAGCTACTGAAATATTTCTGCCTCAGGCTGTACAGTTTAAATATGTCAGTTATTGTGTCTCTGTGGTATTATAATGCAAAAAAATGAAATGATAAAAAAGGAATAATATACAGAGGAATAAACATGGTAGACCTTCACATATATTTGTTGTATCTCTGTTTGCTACATTCTTAAAATCAGCAGGGTAATCCTGAAAATTTGGGAATTCAAAGTAGATAACCGTCTCACTTCAGATGTAATATGAAAGTAGGTAGCCTAAAGCAGCAGCTAGTTTCCTTTTAACTTCAACCTTTTACTCAATATGAAGAATTATAAAGGAGGGCAAGCCACTTAAAGGGACCAAGGACCCACTCCTATGTTGCACCTCTCTTCTTTTGTCTGTCCCTGACTGTCACCGTCCACTCACCTTCATCACAGTCTCAAACATGGGGAGGAGCACGAATTTGATGAAGCCAGTCTGGGCTGTTGACTTGGTGACCTTTTCTCTGTCCATGAACGGAGCCACAGGAAGTCCCTCAGCCTTCTCTCTGTCACTCTGAGCAGCACAAACACATATCAGAATTTTCCATAAGCAGCTCACTCTTTCTCATTTACTTATTCTTTTTGGCCTCCTACTAAAGTAAATGAAGGCAGACTTCAAGTGACTACAGGTGTCTCATTGTTACTGATTAACCCTTAGTATATAGGACCACAGCTAACCAAAACTTTCCGTGTCCAAATAAAACAGACTTTGGAATGCTGCCTGCTTGTATCAAAATGCTCCCTGATTCTGCTATACCTACCTGCATGAAGTACTCCTCCAGCAGGCAATCGACCCAAGGCTCAGCCACCTCCATGGGCCGCACTTCATTGGAAATGTCACAACATTTGATAAGTACCATCTTCAGCTGCAGACAACACAGGGTCAGAGGGTCAAGGCTACCATGAATGCTGATGTAGTTAAATACATTGTTGTTTTTAGTTCTGGTTCACATGAATATATTTTCTGTTTGCAAATTTTCGGTAATCGTTTCCATTGGACAGGCTGGGGAACAAAGTGACTAATCTTCTCTCTCTCTCTCTTCCAGTTTGTGCAGCAAAGCTCATAGTCCCTCTTTTTTCCTGAGTTCTGCATGATATGAGCAGAAACTACCAATAAACACATTAAGCAGCAAAGTGAAGCTTTATTTTCATTTTACTCTCTGTCCTTGCAAGACTAAAACCTATTTACTAACTGTCCAGTTTTCCACATTAATCTTTACTTCACGTGTTATAATTTATGTATTTGTTGGTTCAGATTAGCTGATCCTAACTGTAGGTGTGACAGCACCAAGATTTATTTGTAAATGTGTCCTTACGCAGGCAACATGCTCCTTATTTGTGTAGTCAAAGTTGTCAACTTTCTGCTTGAAGGTCTTTAGGATCTCACTGTGCCGTGCCATGTCTGTGGCCAGGATCAATGTGATAGTTTCCTGATAAACAAGACAAAGGAAATAAATCATCAGTATAGAGACGCAGAGAACTTTCTGTAGATGTAGTTTAAGGTAGATTGGTGTGAAATAGTCCTTATTAGTCATTCAAGTGTAATTTTGAAACAGTTGGGTGTAAAATGTGAATTAAAACATAATGCAATGATTTGTAAATGTCATATTAGCACAATCTAACATTCACGCATATTCATAGATGCATCAGAGAGAAACTGGGGTTAGTATTTTGCCCGAGGATATTTGGTATGCAGACTGGAGCAGCCAGGATTCAAACCACCACCCTTCTTATTAGCATATGACCTGCACTACCTCCTGAGCTACAGCCACCCCAACCACTAGGGGACAGCCACAATGTCCATAGCACTGAGAAGCAGGTACAAGGATGGCTGAAGAACACTGAAAGATGTGGACTACATGGGGGTTTAAGGCCAACATGGCCAACAAGGACTTCATCAGCGTTAACCAAAAAGTGTAATAGTGCAGATGTTTTTAATGGCAGTATAAAACACCTGTCAAATATTTTGTACAGGGTCTCATCAAATAATTATATTATTATTTTTGCCACTGTAATGTATTTATTAACCCAAACAATACGTCTGTTTCTGCAGCTGCACATAAGTACCTGTCGTATCTGTTTAAATGCCTCAGGGTCAAAGTTGAAGAATATGTTGCAGTCAGGCCGAGAGAAAATCTGGAAGGCCACAGCACAGTGGTGGTTCTCCAGAGGAGAAATGTCATTGTAGCGAAGTGCCATCTCCGTTCTAGCATTGATCTGATACCTGCGAGAAGAGTGAATTATGACAGAGAGGATCAATCAGAGGAGTGAGAGGCACAGGGACAAACGAGAGATGACAGGAGGAGAGAGACTGACGACTGAGTTAGTAGAAAACTGAAAACACAAAGAACTTCCTGTTTTAGTTTGAAAGGTAATTTTCTCATGTTCTGTGTCTCATTCCCTTCTCAGCTCTCTATCAGTGTGTAGACTTGTCTTTCACAAATTGTTTGTACACATACCTGTTATTCTTTTTTCATCCTCTATCCTGTTACCTCAACTATTTGTGCTATTTTGATGTATTTTTTATATTCTTATCTCTTTGACTTCTCTCAGTTTAATACTGCACCTCTGTTTGTCCTACTGAATTTATCTTTTGTTTGTGTAACCTGCATGACTCCAGTGTCTGCATCTATTTGCTCTATATGAACAAGAATAGAATGGGCAAAACAGAAGAAATGGACATGGGACATTTATGAAAGCAGGGACAGATGACACAGAGAAGCACCATCTATTGCTGCATTTCTGTGTTTTTTCTTACATGTTATTGAATCCGGGGTGATCGAGGTCGTGACACACAGCAGCTGTCATGAGAGCCAGAATATCCATCTGAGTAAACTTCTCCTAAAAAACAATACACACATTGGTTTTATTAAAAAGACCCAAATACAGGACTCTGAAAGCAGAAAGTAAAACAACAAAAAGCTTTATTACTGAGGAAAAAGGAGTAAATAATCCAAAAGTAAAATTCTTAAGAGCAAGGGAGGGCTGAGACAAATATCTATCTATCTATCTATAGATAGATAGATAGATATAGTTAGGGCTGGATTATGTGACCCCTCCATTAGTTACACTGCAACAGGTCTAAGCTGCTGGGTCTATTTATAAACCACTCTGTGTTTACATAATAATTATTCATCTCTGGCTTCCACAGCGTGCCTGAGCCTGGGTCTGAGCCTGGGTCTGAGCCTGGGTCTGAGCCTGGGTCTGAGCCTGGGTCTGAGCCTGGGTCTGAGCCTGGGTCTGCTGCAGGTTTCTTAATGTTAAACAGGAGTTTTTCCTTCCCCTGTCAGCAAAGCTCTTGCTCAAAGGGACTCATATGATTGTTGGGGTTTTCTCCGTTTTCTCTGTATTGCTGTAGGTTCTGTACCTTACAATATAGAGCGTGTTGAGGCAACTTTTGCTGTGATTTGGCGCTATATAAAAAAAAATGTAACTGAACTGAACTGAATTAGATAATTGGAATATAACCATAATACCATAACAAAAGGACAACATGTCGAGAATACAGAATACAAAGCTAGAAAACAAACATAAACAAAATCAGAGAACCCCTAAATATCCCCCAACTCTAAATCCTGGGTCAACGACTCGAGGGCCATGACGGTTACATAGCTGCTGGAAGAAAACTCATGTGGTAAAGTCTCTGAGAATCACATTACCTGAAGGCTGCAGAGGCAGATCATGCTGTACATCATCTGGGTGACACAGAAACAGTGGCGGAAGTTGTGGTAGGGGTTATTCCTGTAGTTGTCCTGGATACACAGCTGCAGTGAGAGAGAAAGCAACAGTTTCATCACAGAAATTCTCTAAACATAAATATTAGCCTCAGGAAATGATTTCTTTATTTTCTGTTCAGGTAAAGTTTATTTAATAAGGTGGTTATAAAAACAAGGTAGAGCCAACTGTACGGGGTCCAGGTCTCACCAGCCATCTCTTCAGTGTGATGGGATTTATATTGAAGTCTCTGACCAAGCCCAGGTCATGGTACATATGTTCCAGACAGCTCAGCATCTGGAGAACAAAGGAAGTTGTTAGTGCAGAGTACAAGATGTTATTGTTGGTCTGCTTCTTCTTATAATTTCAACACATGTTACTAACCTTTAAACCAATTCAAACCATAATTTGAATTAAAGAAAGATTTATTAAACTGCTCGTCCTGAGTAAGGCACAGTTCTGTGGACTTCTCTTTAAGTCATAATGTCCATCTACTTTCTTACTTTAGGCCAAGACTCAAAAACAAGTACTAACTAGTTAACAATCAGAAAATTGTTAGAACCACAGTCATTGGCTGATCATTTACAACATCATCATTAGTTGATAAATGTGTAATAGTTAACAGTAATTAACCTGTACTTGATAAATAAAAGAATCCAAGTATTATTCTCACCTCACTGGGCTCCCACTGCCAAGCATCAAATGTAGGCAATCTAAGAGCTTCCATTGTCTCCTTGGACAGATGGTACTTGACACACACACAAAGGACAACAGGACACACAGCGAGTCACAAAGAGAAGAAGAAAGCAGAGACACATAATGTGGGTGATGTGGGTTCACTGCCTCCACAGCCAGACGTCAAAGGTGGGCTTTTCGGGGCGTCTTAGGTCTGCTGTGACAGCATGCACTGCAGCTGATTTGCAGTTAACCCAGTTCACCTCTGTCTGGCTTGGGGAGCATGTGGATCATAAATACGATCCACACTTATTATACTCTTTACACATTAAAACTAAGAGACATCAATTTCATCCTGATCAGTGTTAATAAAAGTGGCCAATCTCTGAAAATCTGAAAAACACATTAAATTTTATCTTGACACATTTTGTCTCAGTTTGTGGATTTGTGATTTGAGCATTGTGGAGGTGTGACATGTAAACATAAAATGGAGTAAAAGTCTTACTGTGGGGTACGAGGGGATGGCTCTGCAAGGACTCAGCTTCTTGTTGTCATCCAGAAAATTACTGAAAAAAACCCCATCACAACAGTTTATTTTTGTAATATTAATCATATAACAAAAGACCATTTTATTAGCATAACCTTCACCATATACATGATCTACTTTTAAACTCCTAATTATTTCTGTTAGTGTTGCTGCTCCATGACATTAAGTCAGAGGGAGAGCTCAGGTTGAGCAAATTGGATGCAAAGTTAAAGAGGCAAGTTTGGATGGTTTGTCCTGACGGAGGACAAGGAGATGATTGGTGTGACCGTGGAGGATGCTAGGGATCGGGTGGGAAGGAGGAAAATGATCCACTGTGTCGACCTCTGAAGAAAGCAGCTAAAAGAAGAAGTGTTGCTGCTACATGTACTACTTTTAAGGTTAAATTAGCTAAACAAGTTATTCATGAACAGTGGTTGACTGATTTTATAATGACTGATTAATTGTTTTTAATTGTTCCAATAGTGCATTAACTAACACCATCCCTGGCCTTATCACACTAATACTAATATATTATCTTAAAAGAGCAGAGAATTCATTGTGTTGCTGTTACCTGTTGTTTCTGGACACAATCTCCTCACGGAGCTTCTTGATGTCGTTGCGACATTTCTCAATCTCCATCACCTTCATCCCCTCCACTGCAGACAGAGTTATTCGTTAAAACCATGTCAGACCTCTGTAAGGTTAGCATTTTCAACGTATTGTGTACAACACTTAATTTCAGTGACAATTCTTGCTGACTGAAGGATTGCAGCAGCATGCTCGATCTATGGTATAGTTTACACTGACCTTTATTCATATGAAGGCGCACGGCCAAAGGAAGAGCATTTCTGAAATAACTATATCACTCTATTTATAACAAAGAGACAGAGCACTGGCAGAGGATGCACTCTCACATCTTTCATGGAGAAATCATGAGGTGTGTTTTGCAAAAGTGTGATGTTGAGAGGTCATCACAGTCAGGATTTAATGAGGTTTGAACAGCTGTGTTTAAAGCCAAACTTCATGGTGTGCTCTTGGTGTCCGACCTGCCGGGTTGTTCTTAGGCTAGAACTGTTTCCTGCTGCTGTTGCATCAAAAACTGGCAAAAACCTTGAACATGATTACATCACTAAGATGCCCTCACAATGCAGAAATTGTGCATCACAGAATTAGTGAGCTTCATTAGCTGCTCTGAATAACTACTTTAGCTTTCTTTGCAATACAACAGAAAAAAATATGTTTCTCTCACTTTGATCTTGGATTCGGAAAACAGACACAGTCTTTACTTTTAAACTTTTTAAGTTTCAAATTTAGTTTTTTTTGACAAAGCTTACAAGCTTACTGGATCACACAATCCTAAACCATGTTCTAGTTATGCTTTTATGTTTTTTTGCATGCTATGCTAATAATTGATGTGGAACTCGTACCTTAATATAAAGTGTTACCACACAGTTAATAAAACAGGTGTGATAACTACACTTCCTGATTCACTACTATTTTATATGTTTGTTGTACTTAAATGTTTAGATTATCAAACAAATGTAAATATTAAAGATAAAGACAAATAAACACAAAATGCATGTTTGTTATGGGGAGGGTGGGCGGGGATCCAAACCTACATGACCCAGTTTATTCTGTAATTACAGCCTTGCTTGAATCATTGCAAAACAATGACAGATTAAATGTTCCTGCTGGTAATTACTTTAACAATAAACTCCTGATAGCACTAAGTCCTTTATTATAAAAGATAAAAGAATAATCAGAAAAGTAAAACTATCACAACATTTATTGATCATATTGTATAACTTTATGTTGCCTGCCAAGACGCCGTCAGACACGCTGGTAAAAAGTCTAGCAGCACGGGGAGCGAGTCGGCAGCCTCAGAAGAACAAAGTTCCCGCTTGCACTTAATAAAATGGTAGAAGCTTGGGAACTAATAAAAAGGGGAGGAAATGGCATTGGTGCATGACCTTACACTGGATGTTGTGTAAGTATAAAATGACAGCACATACTTTTATACTCTGAACAGGTCAATGTTCAGTAAACTCTAATGATCTCACAAAGTTAACCGCCTCCTAAGGTGGGTTAGCAGACCACACACACAGTGGGGCATCAACTTATCTAATCACAGTATCATTAACTGTAGAGGAGCACAACTTTAGACAAAATGCATTGAAGGTGCTCGGTTACCTGTACGCTAATGTGCATGAATCAGGCTGAGCATTACTAATCTAATGGTAAGTTCTTTTCTATAGTCTTACACCCCTATTGCAGAAAGCCGAATTTCAGAAAATCTAATTCCAAAATTTGACACAACACCATGATCTCATGAATCTCCATACAGGTAGAGGTTCATGTCATGGCTTATCTTTTCATCTCCAACCTGTTTTTAGCCACAGAATTCCAGAGAACTGCTGAAAAACAATCTATTAAGGGGGAAAAAAGAATAATAATAATAATAATAACTTTATTTATAAAGCGCTTTCAAACAAAGTGCTGTACAACTATTTAAAACTAAAAAGATAAGTAAAATAAAAGCGATACATAGCAATACAGGTAAAAGACACAATACAAGTTAAAAACAGTAAAAATTTAAAAACTAAAAGCAATAGAATTAAGACATGTAAGATAGGGTGAACAAATGTGTCTTCAGCTTAGTTTTAAAAACCTCCACAGAGCATGCCTGCCGAATATCTTGAGGGAGGTTGTTCCACAGAAACGGGGCACGAAAAGAAAAAGCACGCTCTCCAATTGTCTTTTTTCTGGCTCTAGGAACCTTTAGAAGGCCAGAGTCCTGAGATCGGAGAGCACGGGATGGAACATAAAGATGTAAAAGGTCGGAGAGGTATGTAGGTGCCAATCCATTTAAAGTCTTGTAGGTGAGCAGCAGGACCTTAAAATCTGCTCGAGCCTGACAAGGTAGCCAATGCAGAGAGTTCAGTACAGGGCTAATGTGCTCAAATTTCCCAGTCCTTGTTAAAATGCGAGCAGCTGCATTTTGCACCATCTGTAAACCTCTAAAACTTTTCTTTGGTAGCCCAGAAAGAAGAGCGTTACAATAATCAATACGTGAAGACACAAATGCATGGATAAGAACCTCTGCAGTGTCGCTTGACAAAACTTGTCTGATTCTGGCTATGTTCCTCAAATGATAAAAGGCGGTCTTTGTTATCTCTTTTACATGAGACTCGAAAGAGAGCACCATGTCGAACCACACTCCCAAGTTTTTTACCTTGTCCCTGCAATTTATAACACTGTCATCAATTCTCAAGATGAAATTTTGGGACAAGTGCTGAAATTTGTGTGGCCCAATGACCATCAACTCTGTCTTATCAGTATTTAGGAGCAAGAAATTATCCGATAACCAGCCCCTAATTGCAGATACACAAGATTCTAGTTTAGAAACTTCAGCACAATTTCCAATGGTTAAAGGAACATAAAGCTGCAGGTCATCAGCGTAACAATGAAAGGTTACATTAAAAGAACGTAAAAGAACACCAAGAGGCAGCAGGTACATAGAAAACAGCAACGGTCCAAGTACAGAGCCTTGAGGGACCCCGTGCCTCACTGCACAGGTCTCGGAGAGATCATTTTTAAAACTAACAGCCTGAGATCTCCCAGACAGGTAAGATCTCAGCCATGATAAAACATTTCCTGTAATTCCAATAAAATGTTCAAGCCTATCCATTAAAATACAGTGATCCACAGTGTCAAACGCAGCACTTAGATCCAGCAGTAATAAAACTGAAGTGCGATCGTTGTCTGCATTTACCAGCAGATCATTTACCACCTTGATTAAAGCTGTTTCTGTGGAGTGATTTGGTCTAAAAGCAGACTGAAATGGTTCAAACAGATTGCTTGTTGACAGATGCTCAGTGAGCTGCTTAAAAACCACTTTTTCAAAGACTTTAGATAAAAAAGACAGATGTGAGATGGGTCTATAGTTTGCGACCATGTCAACATCCAGTCCAGGCTTTTTCAAGATCGGCACTACCACAGCTGATTTAAAACATTCAGGGAAGACTCCGGTCGTCAATGAAGTATTTAAAAGAAACAGAATGTAGGGTCCTAATGCTGACCACAGTTCCTGTATAGCCCAGGCTGGTAGAGGATCCAAAGAACAGGTTGTACATCGAGCTGCTTTTACAACCTTAGTTAATCCAGACAGAGAAATAACCTTGAAGTCAGAGAATAGTTTATCAGCTCCAGCAGGCAAAGCAGCCGAGTAGTCTAATGAACAGCCTGAGGAGGGAGTAATCTGATTCCTAAGTGTTTCAGCCCTGTCTCTGAAAAACGTAAGAAAGTCATGGGCTATCAAATTAGAACAGCAGAGAGTTGACTTACTCTCTGTAAATTGCGACACTGTGTTCAATAAGAGTTTTGAGTTATGTTTATGACTCATGATGAGATTTGAGAAATAATTTGCTTTCGCTGTCGACATCGCTGATTGAAGAGAAGATAATGAGTCCTTCCAAGCCTGGAGAAATACTTCTAGTCTGGAAGATCTCCAGTGACGCTCTGCTTTCCTACAAAATCTTCTCAAGTTCAAGAGCTCCTCATTTAACCGAGGCATAGGGTTCCTTTTTTGACATTTTAACTTCTTTACGGGGGCAACAGAGTCCAGTAATTCAAGAAGTGTATTATTAAGGTTCGCAGTCAAGGTGTCCACACATAACTCCTTGGTAAAAATAGGGTCCAACACATCAGGTAGATGTAATTTAACTCCAAGCAATGCTTCAGGGCTAATATAACGAGATGATCTGAGGGGCAATTTTCCCCTCTCATAAGCTGGAGATTTAGGGATTAAAATATCAAATAAAATTGCTGAGTGGTCTAAGATAGGTAAAACACAATTTTCAGTCATTGATACATTCAGTCCGTAACCCAAGACAAGGTCTAGGGTGTGGCCCTTATGTGTTGGGCCAGACACAAATTGTGTGAAGTTTAAGGAATCAATTACATTTAAGAAATCTTTGACCAGGGGTTTATCCTCACAACACAGATGAATATTAAAGTCCCCCACTATAAGAATCCTTTCATAGTGAGCGATAAAACATGTCAAGAAGTCTGAAAATTCCGAAATAAACAAGTCATTATATTTAGGTGGACGATAGATGACTATAATTAGAACCACGGGACAGCTTAAAGTCAGGAGTTGGGACTCAAATGAGGTAAAAACACCAGGACTTTGTATCTGTTTGTATTTAAAACAGTCTTTGATGACAGAGGCTACCCCGCCTCCCCTCCCAGACAACCTGGGGGAGCTAAAGAAGCTGGCATCGGAGGGGCAAAGTTCCAGCAAGGGTGCCACTTCACCAACGCGCAGCCATGTCTCCGTTAGGAACATGACGTCCAGCTTATGAGTATCAAAAAAGTCCCGAAGAACATGAATTTTTATAAGAATGAAAAACTTATAAAAATTTGGTTGCACTCATAAACTAATAGTAATGATGTGTTTTTGCAGGAGGCTGTCAGTAACAAAGTGCCTAAATAAATAATTTCAAATTGTTTCTTTGCTGAATTGTCTTGAGAGAAATTCCCTTGAGAAACAGATGAGAGATGAGAAACTGCGAGTCTTGTGGAGTCATATTACTAACTTAAACTCGCTTCTGCTCAATATTAGTTTAGTAATGAAAATGTGAAATATGCGTAGTAAAAACACCAACATTTTATTATAATTTAATCAACATTCCCCAAAAGCGTTGTGAGAAACGTGTATATTTTTGCAACATTTCAAAGACTAATTTATAAACATGCTATTGTCATTTTGCTTGTAGTTTAATTACTTCATGTGCAGGTTTTCAGGGGTTTTCTTGGTTAGTAAGAGAAATCTAGCCTTTTTTGAGCTTGGACATCAGTGTATTAAATTTGGTTTAGTATCTGAGGTAGAAATGCAAAGCATGTCACATGAACAATAACCGTAAGCCTTCTACATCTGAGAGCTCGGGAATATCCTTCATTCCTTCTCACAAAACCCTTGGACTTCTGCTCTTAGGTTCATGTTGTTTTTAGTATTTTGTCCAGGCCAGCCCTCCTGACAGCTGCCTCTGTCACCAGGTTCTATCTCATGCCTCTACAAAAGTGCAACAAACTGTGATTCGGTGCTCTTGCCCAATTATTTTTTTCTTTGATTTACAGATGCCCTCTATGTTGCTATGGTTTGTCTGGAAAAGGGCACATTTTCAATTTTTTTTTCCTCTGAGCATATTAGAGGGGCAGAATCCATTAAACACTAAAAACTCCTAACACAGAATGGCCACAAAGCCAGTCTTGACTACTCCATCAATGGAGGTGTAAATCTCAGTAAAAAGTGCAGCCTTACTAGCAAATTTCCTGCTCCACATCAGTTAGTTTCCTATATTTCTCTCTGTGTTTAGCCTCATAATGGTGATTCAAATTATAATCATTAAACACAACAATCTGCTGTCCACAAACCAGACATGGGCTTCTAAATAAATAGAAGTCCATATCTGTTAAAAACTAGAGTACAAAATAATGAAGGTCAAAACACAGAAACCAAAAACGTTCACTCTTTAATGGAAACCAGTGAATTTGGAGGAACACACAAGGCACACGGCAAGAAGGAGGATGTGACAGAACAGAAGCAAACTGAGGGTATCAATACACAAGAGGAGATTAGGGCAGAGTGAAGACACCTGGGAACTACAGCTGAACTGAATCTAACTAATGAAACAAGGAGACAATAACTCACACGAGGACCTATCAAAATAAAACAGGAAGTAATAATCCCTGGCACCAGGACTAAGACATACTAACTTGACAGAACTAAACAGGGAACATGGAGGCGGGATGCTAACTAACCAGACAGACACTGGGACACAACAATGGAGACAGAAAGGGATACAATTGCAGAGACAAGACTAGGACGGGCTAGACAAAAACAGAAACTAAGATCATCTTCAGAAGAGCACAGAAAACAAAACTAAAAAGCTCTAGGGAACAATCTAAAGAAATAGATCATAAATCATCTCAAATCCTAAAAGGAACCAAATCATGAGTCCACAACATAAATTGAAAATTCTGGGACGAAGTCCTACGACGGTGGATACATGTATAGATTTATTAGGCTACGTTCACACTGCAGGTCTTAGTGCTCAATTCCGATTTTTTGATCAAATCCGATTTTTTTGTCTGCTTGTTCACACTACACATAAAATGTGACATCAAACGCTCTCCAGTGTGAACACTCAAAGCGGCCCGCATGCGCAAAAGAAGATGTCACACACAACGCGCTCTGTTTAGACCCACAGCAAACAACATTGTTTGACTGATGGCCCTTAATATAAAGACTTCGGACTTTATGTTTCCATATTTTTGCTTTAAGTTATTTTGTTATTTACATAATAATGCAAATAACCTAATAATGATCCTTTTTGCTGTTTTAGAGGAGCGGTGCTTCAAAGGATAGTTGCAGATTTCTGTCAGAATCTGCAGAAAATACAGTAAAAATAAAATGTTCACATTTCTCCAACGTTGTCTTCCCAACAGTTTCACCGGATGGTAGGAAATCGTTCGCGATGTCCTATCGGGCGCTTCTCCGGCGCTGATAATTGGCGTCTGTCTTGTGTCAGTGACGTAAAAGACGGATTTAATGTGACATGACCGTTCACACAGCAGTCGCTTTCTAAAACATCGGATACGTATCGGATTCAGTACCACATACAAAAGTGGCCCAGATTGGATTTGAAAATATCGGATTTGTGCCGTTCACACTGTCATACCATGATCGGATATGGGTCGCATAGGGTCAGAAAAATCTGATTTGATGCGCTTTCGCCTGCAGTGTGAACGTAGCCTTAGAAACTGTCTCAGTGGATGATTGACTGAGAAGAAGTCATTCTTTAGGAATGGAAACATCGAGAAAAAAAAAAGCCCTTAAACAGGGCGTAAGAAGTGAATAAAAAATATTCACTTCATAATGTAACTTCATTCATAATGTAGACACTTACAAAAGAGTAAGTGTCTACAGCCTTTTGTCATGGTGGAGGCTCAGTTATGGTTTGACTTAATATCTCAGAGGTGTTCTATTAGCTTTAGTTGTCAAGTGTGGGGGCCAGTCAGTGGTGTCAGGTCCTTCATCTTCCATGAACTAAAGCATATTCTTGGCCCGTGATGTAAAATGACTTTGACATTCCTGTGCTAGAGTAACTGCCTGTCTCCTGGAATCCCCTCCATGCTGTTGAGACTGTGCTGGGAAAGGCACAGCACATTTTCTGATAATGGCACATTTTGATATGTGCTTGAGGCTGTGCTGGCAGACATAAAAATACTTTGAAAGACACAGCAAACCTTCTGGTAATGTTTTGCTCTGTGATCCTGGAGGAGTTGGACTACCAGACTATACAGATGTCCAAGGTTTGCTCTGAAGTATTGCACTTGTCTTGTGCTGTGGTGATGTGTGTGTGTGTGTGTGTGTGTGTGTGTGTGTGTGTGTGTGTGTGTGTGTGTGTGTGTGCGTGTGTGTGTGTGTGTGTGTGTGTGTGTGTGTGTGTGTTCAGTACAGTGACAGCTTGTTGAAAGAAGCTGGTCCTGGTTTGGATGGACATGTAGCATGTCCAGGAGGGCTGCACTTTAAACAGGTGAGATGGAGGATGGGTGAAGTGTTAGAAGGTCACCAGCAGCTTGTGTGGTGTAGAGTAGAGCAGTGTAGAGGCTGTAGAGCCAAAGGCTCAACATACACCTTTGTGGGGAGTGCTCAGTAGAGGAAAGGTGTGGACTGAGTTTGTAAGGTTGGTAACGATCCAAGAGCAAGTGAGAGGGGGAATCCCAGTTCAGACAGTTTCCTGACCAGGATGTCAAAGCGTGAGAAGGTCTTTAGTTCTTCTGCATGGGTCTACAACTGTCTTGGTCTGCCCTCTGAAGTAGGTGATATGCTGGATGCCCTGCCACACCTGCTGAGAGGGCAAGAAGGTCCTCAGTTCAACTCCACCATCTGGCCGGGACCTTTCTCTGTGGAGTTGGCATGTTCTCCCCATTTTTGCATGGGTTTTCTCTGGGTACAGTCCAAAGACACGCAGGTTGTGGGATTAGGTTACCTGGTGATTCTTAATTACCCATAGGTGTGAATATGAGTGTGAATGGTTGTGTCTCTCTGTGTTAGCCCTGTGTGAGGTTAGCGACCTGTTCAGGGTGTACCCTGCTTCTTGCACTATGGTAGCTGGAATAGGCTCCAGTTAGGCTCCAGTTAGGCTCCAGTTCCCATCCCAAGAAGCTGATCTCAGCTGATCTCAGTGTCCCATTCGTTTAACTTCATCTCTGTGTCTGAAGACGTCTTTGGAAATCAACCGGAACCACACTGGTTAAGACTGCCTCCCAGAAGAAACAACAAGCCAATCATCACCGTGTTCTTGGACCAACACATTCCCCAGGTCGAAAAGTCTGGTTATTCGCTAAACACATTCCTCTCCGCACTGAGTCAAGGGAACCGTCTCCCAGTTTCACTGGTTTCTTTGAAATCCAGTCAGTCCTAAACCCCGTCACATCCATCTCAAATTACCCAGAAATATGAAAATTTATAAGTCTTGCAATGTATCGAGGGTTAAACCAGTTTATTCCAGCCGTCTGTGCCCCTTGGCCGAGCCCCGCTCCTCCCGTCCAGGTCACTGACAGCCAGCCTGCCTACTCCGTGATGAGGTTAATGGATGTTTGGCCTGTCTCGTGGATTGGGAGGGGTATAGTCCAGAAGAGAGGTCCTGGGTGCCTCAGCGATTCAATTTCATTGATATAGCACCAAATGACAACGGTGCCGCAAGGCACTTTATGCAGGGTGGGCCATTTATATGGATACACCGTAATAACATGGGAATGGTTGGTGATATTAAAGTCCTGTTTGTGGCACATTAGTATATGTGAGGGGGCAAACTCCTCAAGATGGGTGGTGACCATGGTGGCCATTTAAAAGTCGGCCATCTTGGATACAACTTTTGTTTTTTCAATAGGAAGAGGGCCATGTGACACATCAAACTCATTGGTAATGTCACAAGAAAAACAATGGTGTGCTTGGTTTCAACGTAACTTTATTCTGTCATTCTGAGTTGGCTATAAGTCATGAGGACAGTGTTTATTAATCAAGCACTGTATTCCCTTTTCAAACGTGTCTTTCATATCCAAGTTTAACAGCGGATGTCAGAAGAGCGCAAATCTGACTGTAGAGTGGTGGGAACAAACTTACGCTCTACTCTCTTTTCCAACATTGTGAGATGGTTGGTGACCTCAGTCTTCAGCTCGTTGATTTTGAATGCCCTGCAGACACATGGAAGTAGGTGGGAGAGAGGAAATGGAGAAGTTGTTAATGAAAACGGAAAGACCAGCATCTGGAACTGCAGAGGACTCTAAACCAAACAATCAAAATCAAATCAACAGTTAACAGCCTCTAAAAATGTAACTAATTAAAGGTGAAAGTCTGTCACAATCCTGGGTCATTTGATCCAGTGCTTTGAGTTTTCATATATTTTGATGTTTATGTTTAAGTTCATGTAGTTATCTTTAGCTCATCTATTTTGCCTAGTTTGCCCAGTTCTAGTTTATTTTCTATTAGATTCCCCTTGTGTCTTCGCCCTTTGTGTTTATGTCTCTCGCGCCCTTCATGTGTTTCAGTAATGTCTTTGTCTCCCGTCTTCTCCTCTTGTTTACATGTTTTCCCTCATGTCTCTTTCCATCCGTCATGTGTGTTTTTCTGCAGCCATCATGCTCGGTTTGTGCTTGGTTATGTCTATGTCTCATCTGTATTTATAATGTGCGTGTTCCTCGCAGTTCGTTATGTTAAGTCTGAGTGTCTTAGTCTGTCATATGTCATGTGTCCATGTTGTCTGCGTCCCGTTATGTTTCCTGTTTTATTTTGAAGAGGTCCGGTGTCCCATGTTCATTGTGTTTAGTTCTACTTCCCCTGTGGCGTCATTACGTTCATTCCAGTCAGCTGTTTCCTCATGCGTTTGCCCTGATCACCTCCTGTGTGTATTTAGTCTCTGAGTCTGCATTTATTCCTTGTCTGATTGTCTGCTGTCGTGCTATGCTCATGCCATGTTTTCCAGGATTTTCATGTAGTTATGCCAAGTCTTCACGGTTCAGGTTTTCATGTTCATATACACATTCAGCCTTAGTTCTCCCAGTTTAGTGTAGTGTTTAGTTTTGCTTCTGGCTCTTGTTTTGTACAGTTAAAACCAGCCTGTAATAAATGACTTGCTTTCAGTTAATATTAAATTTGTTTCCACGCTTTGTATTGTTTGCATTTGGGTCCCCTACTCTCCACTCCACACAGTCTGCTGACTGGGACAAAGTCTCCATTTTAACCTGAAATTACTGATTTACTGATTAATTTAAAATCCACTGTGGTGTCATAAAGACAAAAAATTGTGTCATGGTCCAAATACTGATACCTAACTGCACATTCCTGCACTGCTCTACTCCATATAGTTACTTCTAATGTCTACAGTAAGTATATCTTCAAAGATTAAGGTGCATGAAGATTAGGCATGAACTTGTATGACTGCTCCAAGCCACATAACTGACAGTTGATAAAGGAGCGAGGGAGCTCATGGAGAAGCTGGATGACCAATGTGCAGTTATGTTTACACATAGTTTTTGTCTTAGTAGGAGCAATAATATTTATACTCTTGTGAACTCGTTTACATTAATCTGTATCCGTTGTTTGTTTTTAGCCTGTGGCTGTTAATATGTATTTTAACTCTTTCAGGTGCCCGTCTTCATACCTCATCTGTCATGAGGAAGCACATGCAGAATGCTGCATAGATACATAAGCATATTATTGTATTAAAAATGTGACAGTAAGTCAAATAATGTTAAATATTCTTCTTCTAGTCATAAAACACAGCAGGTGCAAATTCACTGCACACAGCAAATTTATTTTCAGACATGAAGATCCTTTATTTCAGCTTCAGACTTTGACAAACCACCAAAGCTCTGCTCTACTTCAGAATTACAGCACTAACAACACTGCTTAAACGTTTCATTGGTTTGAAAATGACATGAGAGCAAAAGCAGTAAAATCTTCTGTGGAACAACAAGTGAAAGTTCAAAGAAACAGATACGGATGAAGAGATACGACAACAACACGAGATAACTAGCAGTAACATTAACAAGTTGCAGCTGTTAACATGAGCTGGGTTTATAGGCTCTTTGAATTAATACAAAGTAAAGAACAGTTACATGAAAGAAAAGCAGCAGCAGGCAACAAAACCACATCCTCATCATTCTATTTCAGAGATACAAGGTTTTCTGTTTTCTAGACAATGCTCTACAGAAACCCCCTCAAGGCAAGCTAAACAAGAACTATGAAAGACAGTGTTAGAACAGAGTGTAAAGAAACCAAATACAGTACATCAGACTGAGGACGTACACACTCACCTATCTGCTTACTTTGACAACTGCTCTGCTGCTCGCATCAGTACATTCTGAAAGAGTTCCTCTTTATCTGAAGAGAGAGTAGGCATGGAGCTGTGTTACGTACTCCTACCCCCTCCCACCCTCAGCCCTCCCCACACACACACACACACACGCACACACACACACACACACACACACACACACACCGAGGGGTTCGTGTAAACAACTTCAGTCCACTCAGACAGAATATTTCATTGTGAGTACAAAATGCAGCTACAAGAGCTGTGCATGAATATTTAGGATAAATACACACTCTCTCTTTGCGTCATACAGGCATGAATACACAGAGATTATGTAAACCAGTCACAGAGGCCAAGCAACAAAAGGCAGAGGCAGAAAAGATAAATAAAATGGTCCTCTTCCCTTTGGCTTAGCTGTTGGTGACCAACATAGTGTTTGAAGACAACAGAGACTTACTGACAGCTTAATGTGTTAACGAGCCACTTCTGATTCCTCTTACCACACAGTGGGAACAAGCAGGATGTACAAACAGAGTCCTGTTCCTGGCTTAAAGCTCCAGCATTGTGGGCAAAGTTCAAATCCACAGGCCAATAAACTAAGCGCTACAAGTAATTGTAAAAAAGATCCACTCAGGTCAGTGCAGACAGGAGACTTGTTAACAGCATTGCTCTGTGTGCTTAGTTAAACTGTTTCAGCTGAAGTGACTGGAAAGACACCTCAGGTGGAACATGGTGGAGCATGCATGTTTGGATGAACCCAAACCAGTCTTTAGTATGTGTGAGGGAAAATTCAAACACACTGCTTCATCATAGTGTGGAGACAGTCACAGCTTGCGCCAGCTAGTCATTGGTTACAAAAGATATTAAATGAAAAGATCTCCTGTAACATTTCATCAGCATCTGATGAGCTCACATGTGTAAGCACAACAGTAGTTTATTCCAACAGTTTCAGATGTTGTGGGCTCAAGTCACACAAGAAAAGCAAAATTGACACTTTTTCCACTCGTCTGCTGTGGGACCTCTCCACAGCACAAAACACTCATCAGCTACAGCAGTAGAAACGTGACTTAGTGACCTATTAATTTTTTTTAAGTGCTACTAAAGTGGTTAGTTATTAACACAGGAATAACACACATGTGTGAGTCCATATTGTAGTGGTTTGCACATTTGCCTAGCAAGCAAAGAGTCAGTGGTTTGATTCCAGCTGCAGGTGTTGTGTTAACTCTGCCAAACCACAACAAACAGCTGAAAGCATCTTTTAAAAAATCCGATATACAGGCAGAACGCACAAGTTTCAACAGCATAATGCACACTTTGAGTTGAAGCTGCTTTTTAACAGTGAAACCTTAGTTTTAAGTGTTTTTATTAGAAAGTTACACATCACTTTGATGTGCACATGAAACTGGATGTATTAGTACTAGATACCTTTTAGGTATCAGTAGCTCAAACAAAATTATGGTGTGAGAGGAGTTTGATGATGCTTTTGGTCGTCCTAGATGAGACTCTGGCAAACTGTTTGATGACTCAGAAGAGGAAAACAGTCACCATAAAGCCGAATACTGGAAGAAATGTTTTGAGGATTTCTCCTGAATCTCACTGACACGAATACCAGAGAGGACACAGAGTCTGGAGACCACGGCTCACCTATCACTAATTAATAAATTCTTGGGTTACTGCGCCTTGTGGGTGGATACTGTGGAACAGTGGATATTGAATATATGACAATTCACTTGGCACAAGTGCAGCTGGCACCTGCAAATGCAATGGCTGGATGACAGAAGGATTGGTCATGTGTGTAATTGTGTGAATGTATATGAGTGAAGTCTTTGAAGATCACCAATAAGTTGTCCACCAGTCAAAGGCATAGATAAGCACGGGTTAGTTTAGACAGTAGAGGTGGTGCGAGGTTGGAGAAAGTCCGTCCCTCCTCTTGGCCCTCTGCCTCGGACGTATTAACTTAAGGATATAATCAACAGTTCAGAAGATGTTTGTCAAAAAAAGCTTTAGATTTTGCCTTTACATAAAACACACATATAGACTGAAGTGGCAGCTGAGTTAGTGTGTAAGTGATTTTCATTTTACACAGTAAACCAAATGTCTTAAAAATAAGGTTGCAGCTAAAGCGCCATCTAAAAGGGCGACATATGTTTTTTCTTTTTATAATTAAAATTAGGAAAGTTAGATCTGTTGTTTGTTGACGTTACTCATAGATTCATAACCAAGTTACAAAAACACCAAAAAGTCCAACGCATATAAAAAGTCTAAACCCGTGTTAAAATGGTAAAAAAACAAAACAAGATTTCTAACCCTAACTCATGAAAGAATAAAGTTACATTGAAACCAAGCACACCATTGTTTTTCTTGTGACATTACCAATAAGTTTGATGTGTCACATGGCCCTCTTCCTATTGAAAAAACAAAAGTTGTATCCAAGATGGCCGACTTCTAAATGGCCACCATGGTCACCACCCATCTTGAGGAGTTTCCCCCCTCACATATACTAATGTGCCACAAACAGGACTTTATTATCACCAACCATTCCCATTGTATTACGGTGTATCCATATAAATGGCCCACCCTGTATATCTGGTATCAGTTAAAGTGACTCTGATTAAAATGAAATAAAGTCGAGTTGTTCTTGTGCAGCTTTACTGACATTGTTGCATCTTACAGCAAAAGCCATGAAGCACATAAACCACTGTTTATAGGTATCAAGTTTCAAGTTTTATTGTAATGTACAGATAAACAATGTTGCCACATTTACCCATAATGAAATTCTTTGGCTCGTGCTCCTCAGCTTTACGTGAGCATATAGAAATGTGCAGTTAAATCAAGAAGAAAATAACAGAAAATAGCAGTAATAATAAAGTAATAATAAAGTAATAATCAGTCAGGACAATGGTGCAAAGACAGTTATAAACAATGGCAGAACATTTGGTACAACAATGAGAAATATCCGTTTATATTACACTGTGATATGCTGTAAATAAAATCACAAATCCAGCTCTGTGCAGATGTTGCTTCTCTGTAATGCTCCTCTATATCTGTCACGGCTGCCGAGGCAAGCTGTGTGGTGTTGGAGGGGGAAAGGACCCAAAATGCAGGCAGTAGATGACAATGCTAGTGATGTTTATTTACAAAGTGGTGTAGTGGCAAAACAGGCAATGAGGGAGGACAAATAACTAAAGAAACCTAAACTGGGAAAACTAAGTAACAGACCTGAGATGATACCAAACGGGGTGGGAGGCAGAGAGACGCAGACGAGGAACAGGACACCGTGGAACACAGACGAACCGGCAACAAGCAGGAGAACACACGGGGCTTAAATACACACAGCAGTAATCAGGGGATGAGAGACAGGAGGGGAACACACTGGGAGAAATCAGAGCCGACGGGACGGGGAAACGTAAACTGAACACACTCACATTAGACGGGGACCTTCAGAATAAAACAGGAAACTCAGACACAGAGAACCAGACAAGACACTGAACTAAACAGACAGATTCACAAGCAGACAGTGTGACACCATAGACCATAGGTGTCAAACTCTGGCCCGCGGGCCAAATTTGGCCCGCAGCCTAATTACATTTGGCCCACGAAGTCATACCACATTATTATTAGAGCTGGCCTACTGGTATTATACAGCTAATATATATATATTGTTTAGTATTAAGCTTTGCTTGTTCCATATTCAGTTTTTTAGCAAAACTTGAGTCCATAAGAAAAGATTTATTCTTATATCTGGAGAAAGATTTTTTTTTTTCAATAAATATTGTTAGCCCGCGACTTTGTTCCAGTTTTGAATTTTGGCCCACTGTGTATTTGAGTTTGACACCCCTGCCATAGACAGAACACAGAAGTGGGACCAGGGCAGGCACAGAACAGAAACCTAACAAATGGCAAATCATAACAGAAAACATACTCAGAATACACAAAAGCATAAAGAAACACAAAACACTGAGTCGGCAGACTCAGGACCATGACAATATCAGGCTTATTTTTCATTTTTGGTTATGTTTGTATTATAATTCTGTGTCCTGTTAGCTGTATATTAGCTTTATAATAGATCTTTATTGTCAGTGTACAGTGTATAATGAAACTATGGGTGCTCCACATGAACTTTGCAGCAATAAAATATAAATAGTAAGACCGCAGGATAACAATGGTTGGGTGGGTTGGTGTACATGGTCAAGTAGGAAGGGTCTGAGAACACCGCCCTGCAGGTATCCTGTCCGGAGTGATAGCAGGGTGAGGTGGGGGCCAAGTGTGACTGATTGGGCCCGGATGGTGAGGAAACCTTCGATCCAGGAGCAGGTGGCACGGGGAATCTGAAGGTGGTCCAGTTTCGTGGTAAGGATGTCTGGGATTATGGTGTTGAACACTGAGCTGTCGTCCATGAAGCATCCTGTTCTATATGTCTTTATGTTCGTTCTATATTAGAATGAGTTTTGTATTTGCGCTCCACAGAGTTCTCTTTTACTTTCCTCGTATTTACGTTTCTGGTTCATGGTTTCTTGTTTGTTTGTTACCGTTTGTTTCCTAGTTTTGTCTCTGTGTCTGGGCTCACACTGTAAATGAAATAAAGTAATAAAGATGACTGTATCATGTAAATTAAAAATATATCAGTGAGTTCACAGACAATTTCCTTGCTCTGCAAAAAAGGAAAAATATATGGTAAATAGTGAAAAAAAGAGATTAAAGTATTTTAAATTTGCTAACAATACATTTCTTTAAATAAATTATTATTTCTCTGTTAGTGACTCTGGAGTACGACAGGCCACGGCCAGTCTACTTTGTCAGAAAGGAGAATGTCAAACTAATAAAAATACAGTTAAAGGTCTAATATTTATGCCCTCTTTTTTTGAAATTCCCAGTTTTTCCAAAGATATCCAGTGGACCAGTTTGGATGCTTTGGTGGGCCAGCCCTGCTCTAAGGTATCAGAACGGCTTTCTGAGATCAACGATGGTGATCATTGTTATTATACTCCCACTACACTGGAATACCAAAGAGTGCATATTTTGAAATTAATTGGTAAGTATGGAAACTCTAGGCTCATGTCAAAAGGAGAGACATATCGTGACGGATATTTATGTGTGTACAGCAAAAGTCTGAAATGCCTGTTTCTGTTTATTTTTGTTGCCAAGCAACCAGACCTTCTTGTAGTTTTTAGAGCAAAGGTCTTCCAACTTTTTTTTCAATATGTGAAAAAACAACGGCATTGCTTTTTCACTTATTTTCAGTCCCGTCCTTGTACCTGACCATTTCCAGTGGAATCTGGTTTTGGTTGTTGATCACTTCACACTGACCTACGACACTGTGCAAAAGTCTCAAGTCTTTATACTTAGCCAGGAAAATGGGAAATAGTTTCAGCAATTTGTTGAAACATGGACATATATTCATGGATATATGGTATAGATGCAAAAACAGAGTTTGTGGCATTATAACAAGTATTAATTGAAAGTCAGTATTTAGTACGACCAGCTTTATTGTTCAACATAGGTTGAACTACCGTAACCAAGCTTTATGTAATTTGTTACAATTTGCTGTAATTTATGTGAGTAGTCTTCAAAAATAGTTCTCTGGGCTTCCTGACAGACATTCAAAGCTCTTCTTTGACACATGACGTCCTTTTGTTCTGTTCTTTGTCAAAATGAATCCTCGCTGGTCCGACCGTGTTGAGGTCCGGTCTTTGGGGAGATCAGTCGTGACTGATAGAGCTCCACCGTGCATGTTTCCGTCCACTTATGCTTTCTCTGTATTTGTGGTGTGTTTGGGATCACTGTCATGCTGACAAAAGAGCAGTTGCCAAAACAATGTTTACCAGACAGTAATGCATGATGGATCAAATCTGATTGCACTCTTCTGCATTCATAAAGTTGACTCAAAGTGTTGATTTAGTATTTTTGAGATTTTCACTGTAATATCACATACGAGGCCCACAGAGACATCTGTGAGGCCAACATTGGGCTGAAAACTCTGCATACAGCCATCAGAGAGACAACACATTTTTTGAGTGGCTAGATCAACAATCTCGTACATTCTTTAAAAAAAAAGAATAAATTTACTGGCTAGTTCAGCAACACCAAACTTGGAAGGCCACACGATGACAAATCAAGTGCCCAATGACATCTAACCAAAACATGAACATGCTTGAGGAAGTCTCAGCCTACAAACAGAGCAGAACAGAACAGGAGGGACCGACGACTGTAATGAAAAAGCCTGCTCGAATCTGAAGCAAAAAACTGAACAGATGAAACTGAGATGAGAATAATAGAAGAGCAGAGTGTGGAGAAGGATCTGAACCATACCACATCATCTGTTGAATATAATGGCAGGTGATGTGTTTATGAAGGTAGAAAGGTTTATTAAATAAACTTGATAATGCATTTAGTAACAAAATAACAAGTTCTGAATCATAAAGGGTGTTGCAAAAAATAAAAACTAAAATAAATTATTTGTCCCCGGGCAAAATACTAATCCCCACGTTGCCCCTGATGTATCCACTAGTGTGTGAATGTTAACCAGAGTGCTGCATGAATGTGAGGCTGACTGGCTGAATGAGCCTTGCAGCAAAAAAAGCTTTGAATGCTCAGCTTGAGAAGAAAGGCATTATATAAGTACCAGCTTTCAGTTGTTGTGGGTCACACAGGGAAGCATCCCACTCTGTGACACCAACCATCTGCATGAGCTCCTTCACAACATCTATCCTTCCTTGGCACCTGGCAGCTCTATCTTCAACATGTATATGCACAACTATGCACGTATCCAAACCATGTCAGCCTTGCCTCTCTAACTTTGTCTCCAAACTGCTCAAACTTCCTTCTGATATATTCATTTCTGTTCCTGTCTAACATCTTCAGATCTGCCAGCTCAGCCTTCTGTCTTTTTGTCAGTCCCACTGTCTCCAAACCATCCATCATAGCAGCTCTCACTACCATCATGTAAACCTTTCCTTTCAATGTTGTTGCTATTCTTCAGTTACAAATCACTCCTGACACACACTGACTCCACCCTGCCTGAACTCTCTTCTTAACCGCCCTTGTCCATTGCTTTAGATGCTTGACCCCAGGTAAACTCATCTATTTTTACTACCTCTGCTTGTAGCTTAACCGCAATGCCTGTCTCTCTCTCTCATATAATTTGTTCAGAGCATACCTCTACTTCTCCAAGCTCTTCCACCTGCTCCTCAATCTCATCGACCAACCAACCTTTATTAATCCTTTGTGTAGGCTCCTTTGGGAATTTCAGTTTCATACATATATATATATATATATATATATATATATATATATATAAAAAAACACCCAGCACGCCCCTACGGGCGGTTTATCCTTCAAGCTCGGGTCCTCTACCAGAGGCCTGGGAGCTTGAGGGTCCTGCGCAGTATCTTAGCTGTTCCCAGGACTGCGCTCTTCTGGACAGAGATCTCCGATGTTGTTCCCGGGATCTGCTGGAGCCACTCGCCTAGCTTGGGAGTCACCGCACCTAGTGCTCCGATTACCACGGGGACCACCGTTACCTTCACCCTCCACATCCTCTCGAGCTCTTCTCTGAGCCCTTGGTATTTCTCCAGCTTCTCGTGTTCCTTCTTCCTGATATTGCTGTCATTCGGAACCGCTACATCGATCACTACAGCCGTCTTCTCCTGTTTGTCTACCACCACTATGTCCGGTTGGTTAGCCACCACCATTTTGTCCGTCTGCATCTGGAAGTCCCACAGGATCTTAGCTCGGTCATTCTCCATCACCCTTGGGGGCGTCTCCCATTTTGACCTTGGGACTTCCAGGTTATACTCGGCACAGATATATATATATATATATATATATATATATATATATATATATAAATACAGAATATGTAAATAGGCAATGAAATATACTCATTAATGGGATGTAGCAGCCAAATGTCTATTGCACATTTCGACTATTGTCTAGTGTCCTCTTTTCTGCCCCTGTCACCAGAGTGTCCAGCTTCATGCCAACCACAGAGCCAGCATTCCTGAGAAGTGACTCAGAGGAGATTCCTGAAATAATTCCAACCCTACCTTTAACCCACCTGTCATTCCTACCACACCCTCACATTGTCTCGCTGTCCTCATACTGTCCTGCACCACCCTCACATATTTCTCTGTCACTCCTGACTTATGCAGTACCATCATTCCTGTCTTGACACCTATTATACTGGCTACACATGTAATTACTAAACCCATCATATCTTCTCCATTATTTGGAGTGCAATACAAATAAGATATAGGGTACATTTGGTGGAGTGCCTCAGTGCAGGAAGGTTCCTAAAGCCTGACTGGGGCCTGTCTGTGTGGAGTTTACATGTTCTGTGACTATGTGGCTTTCTCCTGAGTACTCCACCTTCCTTCCCCAGTCCAGAAATATGCACAATATGTAAATTTTTTTGCTTTCTACATTGGCCATTAATATGATGTCAAATGCTTAAAGTGTGTATAATTAAGGAAAACAATAAAATAAAAATATGCTGATTAAAATGTGATTTGCAGTCTAAGGCAGTCTATAAATGCAAGTAGATTACAGTACAAACTACAATACACTGTATCTTTGCAGCTCTGAAGGTGAATAAGTAGTTTAACTGTGACAAGCTGCACCAGAATCTATATAGTGTGTATGTGAAACATGCAGAAGAATAAAGGTTTCTGTTTGGGATTGAGATGCTGTTAGTGGCATCTGACACAGGTGACACTGAGAAGGTTAAATACGCTTTTTAAAAGAGCTTTAGATTTTTATTTACATTTAACCTTTTGTATTGTTTACATTGCCTATTTGGTTACTGTTTATTTTAACCTTCGTGTACAGCACTTTATGACTGGCTGTCTATGAAAAGCGCTTATTAAATAAACTTTGCTTGCTTACTCCATAAAATGTCACCGCACTACAAGGAAATCAAAAATTAGCTCATTACCAGGAACTGTCTTTGAGAAACTATAGTTGCAAATTCCATGAGCCAGGGCTGTAAGGTAGTACTAAGAACTGTTCCTAGTGATGTAATTCTAAGAAAATTCCCAGAATTAGAATAATAACTTTCCTTCTAAATTTAGCAGTAAATCCTGGTAAGTGTAAAAGTTATTCACAAACATCTCAGTCTGTAATAGAGCTCTGAAAGGTTAAAAACTGTTAGCAGTGAGGAAGTGGACTTTTAGCTTTTCTTAAGTAGTTAAGAAAATGGCAGAAAGATATAATGTAGCCAGGAGTATATATCTAATAAACATTTAAGTTTTAGGGAATCCCATCATCATTTAAGCAATGCAAACTGTGAACATTTTATTTCCTTACTTAGTGCACACTGGTGGCTCTAGGTTATCTTCTCCTCTGCTTTAAGATGTCTGTAGCATTCCCTGCTCTCCTCTGTTCCAACACATTCTGTTAAAAAGTTTAAAGTTTCTTTACATTTCTTAAATATTTCTGCAAAATTGTGATCTAAAACATCACTGCCGCCTTAAATATTAGACGTGGTTTTTATTCATTGCCAAAATTTCCACATCACCACATCAAAATGATCAATATCTCTGAGTGCTTTAAGTATCTGGTGAAACATCCTGGCACAGGCACAACTGAAACTAGCATTCATGGTAACTGCTGGGCAGTCCTAAACCTGGGCCTGGAGGAATTTAAAAGCTTTAATTCTGGGATGGAGGAGGGTCTCCTCAAATGAACTGCTCACTTCATTTTTCTACATTTCTGTTGGATTAAGGTCAGCACTTTGACTTGGCTGTTCTAAAACACTGACTTTATTTATTCCTGACTTTATTGATTCCTGATGGAATATCTTGTATACTGAGCATTGCTGTCTTACTGACCCAACTTCCATCCGTGATAGTGATAATTCACTTCAAAATCATGTTATCTGGTGATAGATAGGGTCCCCTGTACAGAAACACAACTCCAATTTCACTACAATTCAATCTATTTCTTGAACTGAAGCCTTTGTTTACAGAAAGGCCTTAGTTCAATATAATTAAAGCAAACTGCTTTTGTGTCAGCTTTCTATTTATACATCATGCATGATATTTTCTACTGCCATAACAGAATATAATTATATAAAGTACATTTTTATTGTGGGCAGCACGGTGGTTAGCACTGTTACTGCACAGCAAGAAGATCCAGAGTTCAGTTCCGCCATCAGGTCGGGGTCTTTCTGTGTGGAGTTTGCATGTTCTCCCCTGCTGTGCGGGTTCTCTCCATGTACTCCGGCTTCCTCCCACAGTCCAAAGACATGCAGTTAGTGGGGTTGGGTTAATTGATTAATCGGAATTGTCCATAGGTGTGAATGTGAGTGCGAATGGTTGTCTGTGTCTCTATGTGTGACCTATCCAGGGTGTACCCCGCCTCTCGGCCTGTGACAGCTGGGGTAGGCTCCAGTGCCCCCCGCGACCCTGGAAAGGATAAGCGGAAGTGAATGGATGGATGGGACATTTTTATTGTATAACTTAAAGCAGTCTAAGGAAAAAAACAAGTTTATTGCTTTAGTTATTTAGTTCATGATGACTTAAGATGAAATAAAGCCAAATATTTAAATTCATCTTATGTAGGTCTCGGAGTGCAGTCCAAACAATCTGATAGTATGGGAGTACATTAGTACCTTTGCAGGTGAATCAGTAGTTTAACTATAACAAGCTGTGCCAGACAATGATTTATATCATATCTATACCATATAAAACATGCAGCAGAATAAAGGTAAAAGTTTTTATATCCTATTATGTTTTTGACAGGGCTGTCAGCGGCATCTGACACAGGTAACACCTAGAATTGTTAAATAATATCATGCATAAAATGTCATCACAATAAAAAGAAGTTATAATTGAGCACATTACCAGGAATCACCTCTGTGAATTCCATGAGCAAGGGCTGTATTCACCCAGTTTCCTAGTACCAAGAACTGCGCTTAGTGATGGAACTCTAGTACAAAATTCTTAGAAATAGAAAAAGAATTTTCCCTCAAGCTTTAGCAGTAAATCCTGATCAGGGTAGAAGTTATTCAAAAGATCTCAGCTCTTAAGAGAGCTACTAAGGTCAAAAAGTGTTAGGAGTGAGGAAGTGAACGTCTAAGAAGTTTAAGAGTTTCTCAACCAGATAATAAAATGTCAGAAAGAACAATTTTCCCCTTCGAGTGAAGAGATACAATATTTTCAGTTTGCATAATCTAGTTACTTCATTACTTTCTGCTTTGGATACTCCACTCATCATTAGAGCATAACATGCAAAACACCTAGCAAAAACAAACTGAAAAGAAAAAGCTGTCATTTTCACTTTAAGATTTGCTAAGTGAGCCATTACAAACTAATGCACTGATTAAGCAGCTAGAAAATATTCTACCTTAAAAGTCTCCAGTAATTGCAAGTAGCCATTTTGACATGAGGCTGAAGGTACAGTATACTTGGTGAACTACTCATGCGCTCTAATCTTGGATCCTGTGGTTAAAATGGACTAATGTACGAATTTGCCACCATAATATAAGTGATTGAGTTACTTTGGTAACAAGTCACAACTGAAATCAGAGTGTGTGGATGCACATACCCATCATTGGTGCTCTCCTTTACTTTGACAAAGAACACTGCAAAGAGAAGTTTCATGAGCGCTTTTATGATGAAGCTTGTGATTTTCCACTTCCTAGTAAATCATTTCCATGAGTACTGAAGAAACTGACTAGACTTTCACTACTGGAAAGCTAGTGAAAGAGATGGACCTCCACCACGTGGTTGTAGAATAAAGTGCTTTACATAAGCTTCCTGGAAAAGTTACCCATGATTTGGTGCTGTATAAATAAAAATCAGTTGAACTGAATATTTTAATTACTTAAAATTATTAACTGAAAAAGTTCATTACAAAGCTCTTGTTAAACACAGCTACTGGTTCCCCAACATTGCTGATGGCAATTTATAGTGATTTGTTGCCAGAGGAAGGAGCAAGGGACAGGCGGAAAAATATAGTCAATTAGGGAATGTGCCTTTCAGTCAGCCAATTGGTTAACTAAACAAATGCTGGTCCTACCCCCTGCGTGAATCGCTACCTTATCATGGTGGAGGTGTATGTATGTCCCAGGGATCCCAGGGGCTATGTTGTCTGGAGGCTTTTTCCCCCTGGTAGGGTCTCCCATGTCAAA